>NW_026897370.1:232500-319616 GCF_033153095.1 Gastrolobium bilobum
CATCAATCATCCGGATCTACGCCGTATATCAACAGATTATGGTTTCGAGGGTCATCCATTACGAAAAGACCTTCCTCTGAGTGGATATGTAGAAGTACGCTATGATGATCCAGAGAAACGTGTGGTTTCTGAACCCATTGAGATGACCCAAGAATTTCGCTATTTCGATTTTGCTAGTCCTTGGGAACAGCGTAGCGACGGATAATTCAGAATCAGAATAGGTCCAGCTCTATAGGATAGGGGACAAATCCATAGGAAATGCTATTTGCTTTGTAAGAAGAAGAATAAACTTCTATGAAATGAAAGAGTTCGCGGGAATTGTCTTGATCGTCGGATATCATTTTTAATTAAATAGTAGTATAAAATGTATCAGTATGAGCGTGCTCTCCCTATGGGACTCAAGGATCTTCCACCCCAAGCTCACTTACATGTGCAATATAAGTTCTAAAAGCAGTCATATAGTATAAGTTTCAAAATCAATGCAATGCAACAGATAATCATGTCATGTGTGTCAACTATTCTACTGGCCAGAGAAATGCATGACTTAAATACGTCTATTGCCTACATCAGTGCAAAACGCCACTTGCACCCACCCAGAGAATCACCGTATTGTATGATGCCACATACTCAGGCTTCCCGTCTAGATGGAACAACACATGCATATTATAAGGCCCTTACACTTAACAGCTCAAAAGCATTTCAAATCATCAAAACATGAAAACACATCATGCATATAACCATTCCCCCATGGGGCATGGTGGAACCAACAATGGCTAAACCGAGGACACGAAAGCTTACCTCGCAAGCTAACTATCCAAGCCAAGCTCACACTAGCTCAAAGCCCAAAACAGCACAATCGCAATCTATTTACACAATAATTAATCATCAATAATCATTGCTCAAGATTCCATTAAGTGATTAAGGCTTTCCATCTCATTTTAAGTCATTTTATGCAGTTTCTGCAGGAGGTATTCGAATACTCCTCAAAGAGTATTCGAATACTCTCTGTCTCCAGAAAGTATTCGATTACTTTCACTCAAGTTTTCGAATACCACAAGGTATTCGAATACCAACACCCAAGTATTCGAATATTACTCAGTATTCGAATACTTCTTCAAGGTATCCGAATACTTTTCTTCCTAGAAAAGTATCCCCATACTCCAGCAAGGAGTATTCGACTACCAATGGATAAGTATTCGCATACTACACGAAAAGTATTCGAATACTTATCAGACAGAATGCAGAAACTCGAGCATTCTTCTGCATAAGTCCACATTTAAGAGTCCCAACTCGATTTGTAGTCCAATGTCTCCATTAACAGATGTTTATTAGCATAGTATGAACACAGAAACACAGTCCTTAACTCAAATGATCCAATTTTTACTTTTTAAAGGATTAAACAAGCTCAAATCTTCAAAATACCAAAGAGGTGTTCATGGTATACCTCAAGGCTTCAAAACTCCGAAAATGACACTGACTTGGAGTCCTCTACACAACACAATGGTTCTGACTTTAGAGAACCACAAAAATATTGATCAAGCAAGGTTCTTTCTTCACAAAGTTAGCTTCTTGGGACCCAAAATGGTATGAACAAGGCTCTCACCACCTCAAACTCAAGAGGACAGCCCCCCAATACCACCAAAGAGAGGATACCACTCAGCCAAGGAGCAACTCACACCCTCACAAGACACACTCCCACAAGGCTATGCTGTTTAGGTGAAGAGAAAAGGAAGAAAAGTGATCGCTTGGTTGGATTTCTAGGCAAGTTCCGAGCCTCTATAAAGAGAGGAAATGGCTGAAGCAATCAGCACACAAGGCCTTCACGTAGCAGCCAAAATTATGGCCTAGGGTTTTGTGCCCTTAGGCTTAAATAGGTCCCTCTAATTAATCACACAGTATTAACCCTAACAGCTACGCTTAACATTTTAATCTCAAACTTAGGATTCTAAACCTACTCATTTTTCAAAGATTTGTCATATTTTTATTTTATTTTTCGCAGCACCTTTCTGGTACGCGCTTTTACATAACCAATATCAGTTCTAGCACAAGTTCTCATTATTTTGACCTAAAACTTGTTATGCTAGTCTTACATGTTATTCTAGGAATATTCCCACACTTATTATAATTTTCCGGGGTACTTCATGGGTACGCACTTATACCGTGGAGCAGAACTGGTATCTGCACTTTTCGTCAGAAAAGCGACTTTCAGCGTTATTAATTACTTACCATAATTATTTAAGCCTTCTCATAATTATTAGGGTCAATTATGGAATTATTTTCTAATTCTCATATTTATTTAATTAATCTCCTAAATTAATGGTGCGGGTCCTTACAACATTCATATAGTTTACTTTTACCTCTGTGTTCTCTTGCTTTTACAATATTAATTAGTGCCATGGGACAGCATGGGTTCAAGCTGGAGCAACACTTGGTAAGGTTTACTATAACATTGCAAAGAAAAGCAAATTCCATGGTTTCCCAGCTGGGGTATGCTCCACTTTGGGATCTGGGGGTCGCTTTTCTGGTGGTGGCTATGGGAATCTAATGAGAAAATACGGTCTTTCGGTGGATAATATCTTTGATGCACAATTAGTTGATGTCAATGGTAAAATCCTTGATAGAAAGTCAATGGGAGAAGATCTGTTTTGGGCTATAAGAGGAGGTGGTGGGGCCAGTTTTGGTGTCATTCTTTCATGGAAGATCAAATTGGTTTCAGTAACTACAATAGTGACTGTATTCAAAGTGAATAAAACAGTGAAAGACGTGCTACAGATGTTATTTACAAATGGCAACTAATTGCAACAAAACTACCTGAAGATCTTTACATATGAGTTATGCCTGAAGTAGTCAATGGTATTCAAAGTGGTAAGAAGACCGTACAAGTCACTTTTATTGGCCTATTTTTGGGACAAAGTGATAAACTTCTGCCTTTGTTAAATGAGAGTTTCCCTGAACTGGGTTTCTTGCAAAGTGATTGCATTGAAATGCCATGGGTCAATTCCACTCTTTATTGGTACAATTTCCCAATTGGAACCCCCATTGAAGCTTTGCTTGATGTCCCCAAAGAACCCACTTCGTACAACTTCAAAACCATGTTAGACTATGTGAAAAAGCCCATTCCAAAGACTGCTTTAGCATCCATATGGGACTTTATGATTAGAAAGAGTGTACGAATGTAATGGAATCCTTACGGAGGAAAGATGCATGAGATTTCTCCATTAGAAACTCGATTCCCTCACAGAGCTGGGAACTTGTTCTTGATTGAGTACTTGACTTCTTGGGGGAAGATGAAAGTGAGAGAATGTAAATTATATGAATGCCGTTGGGTGGGGTGGGGAGTTGGGCGGAACTTTTAATAAAAAAAAAATGAGAATTAGTGCCGATGGGGGCTATGTGCGACCCTTATTTAAGTAAAAATATTATTTATTGAATGCTGATAGGGTGGGGGCGGCATTGGGTTAGCACAGAAAAAAACAAACTACATGAGTGCCGTGGGGACCTGAGGGCGTCATTTAGATACGCTGAGTCCCCACCGCGACACTTAAAGACCCCAAACCGTAATTACTCCCATCTAGATACCAAATTCATAAATTTAATGAAAAAAAATGGCAAACTGCCCGAGATTCTGATTCGTTCTTTTCTCTCTCTTTTTGCTTCGGTGTGTTTTCACATTCACACCCATCCAAGTCATGTGAAGACACAACTTGACTCCACTCTCTCTCTCTCTAGAATTTAATTTTAGGTTTCCGTACAACTGCCACCCAACTCATGACGTCACTCTGCCGGCGGTTACCCGCCGGCGGTGCCATATCGGGGTATCAAGTCCGGTTCCGGCAACAGGCGAGGGCCGCCGCGAATTGCGCGGTCTGCTACGGTTATTCGCCTCAGCGGCCGGGAATCGTGCGGGGACTACGCTCACCGGCGCTGGTAGTGAAGGCGGCGGGGCACAGCGGCGCTTGGGAGAGATCCGGCGTTGCGGAAGAGGGTGAGAAGTTGGGGCCCTGCTCTTACTCTGTCGGGGAATTTGCGGCGGCGAATGGCCGGAAAAGCAAAAATCGGGCGGCGGAGGTTGCGGTCGCCGCCGCTGCGACGGTGGTGATGGGCGTCGGGAACAGGGTGCTGTATAAGCTTGCCTTGGTTCCTCTGAAGCAGTACCCTTTCTTCTTGGCTCAGCTTGCTACTTTCGGGTACATGTTTTGTTCTTGTTGCCTAGATTAATCCGTTACTTTTTTTTTTTTTTTAAATTATGTGGTTGAATATTTATGATGAGATGTTAGAACGTTTATTTTCCATTAATGTAGCTTTTAATTGTGAAACAACTCGTTGTTCAACCTTCTTTACTAGTAAGAAAAGAGAAGTTTATCTGGAGAACGCATATATTTAGTCTTATTGTTTGGGTGGGGGGTTTTGGTTCATGCATTTTCGGCAATTATGAATATGATGGGTCCTACTTCTGATGATGTTTATGGCTCACCACTTCTTTCTTTTCTACTTTTGGTCAATCTTAATCTGTTGGAGTAACTCTTTAGTTTTTAGTGCTGAATGGTTGCTACAAAAAGAAGCACTTAATAAAAAATTGATCTTTTGATTCTAAAAACTTAGCGGGTTTGATGGATGAATAGACTGACTTGAAATTGGGAATAAGTCTGTTATTTGATAAAGTTTAACACTCTGTGGAAAACATTCTTCCTTTTCCTCTTAAAGGGATATAGAAGTGTGTTTGTGAAGTGACCAATATGAATTGTGACCAATATGAGTTTCCGTCAAAAACTCAAGACTTTTTGAGACTTAAGGTTTTACTTTAGGAAAGTAGCCACGATTTTGAAAAATAAAATAAAATGTGAACTCAATGCCTTTGATGCCTGTTATAAGATGATATTTATATTTGTGGTTATGCTATTTATTTTTCCCTTTTATACGTTTTGGCAATAACCTTAAACCAAACAGTCCTTTATGTTTGGGAAGAAGTAACTTGTATTTTTTTTACCCTGACAAATAGCATAAAATGCAGTCTTTCTGCAAGAGCTCCCTCCTCCCCCTTTTTGGGTTGTTATGTTTACAAGAATTAATATAACTAACTCTAATGATATTTTCTTATTTTTCAGATATGTAATTGTATACTTCTCTATTTTGTATGTGCGTTACCATGCGGGCATTGTCACTGATGAGATGTTATCTGTGCCAAAAACTCCATTCCTAGTTGTTGGTCTCTTGGAAGCTCTGGGTGCTGCCACAGGAATGGCAGCGGGAGGTAATTTTTGTCCTAATTTATTTTATCTGTTTAATGTTTTTTACTTCTGGCTTCTACACAAATAAAATGCTCCTGTACTATGTTTTCCGGTTGATTTTATTCAATCTTCCTTTTGCCAATTCAATCAATTTTTTTTTTGTAAACTACATCTATGTTGCACCGACACTGACATGACACTTCAACATGTTAATTCTAAAAAATGTTAGATTTCGACACATTAGGACACGTTTTAATATTAAATAATATTTTTAATTTATGTAGTGTATATTATATTTTGTATTCAATAATTTAACAAAAAAATGAAACTAAACCTATAATATCCATCTATTTTGCAAAGGAACGTAACACATAAATATTTACTATTATATTTTCAAATTGAAAATCTCTTATACACTCTAGTGAGATTTATTCAGTATCCATTTTTAATTTTTATTAGAGTAAACACCCTTTTTAGTCCCTGTCAATATCTACGAAGTCTTTACCAAATTGGTCCCTTAAATTACAAAAAAAGGGCCATGTTAGTCCTTATGTCAACTCCCAAATATGTAGAGTGGCCCTTTTCTTGTACTTTCAGGGACCAATTTGGTCATTTTTTATTGCCAGGGACTGAAAAGGACTTCGTAGATATTGCCAGGGACTAAAAAGGGTGTTTACGCTTTTTATTATATCAGTTTGGTAAAACGTCGATCAATTTCTTTATGATATGTAATGAAATTTCAAATATTATAGATGTCAGAGTGTCGGGGTGTCGAACACGAAACTTTAGGTTTTTTGAAGTGTCGGTGCAACATAGAACTACATAATATTAAGGCAAAAAAAAAGAAACTGCTGGCATTATGATTTTTCACAGTAATGACAATGTATAGCATAGTACCAAGCATTTTTTTAAGGGTTTTGGTGTTACCTGATTCATCTTTTTTGGATGAATTAAGCATATTTGAAGATTGTTACTATTAGTTGGGGTTAGATTTTGAAGGTTCATACTATCATATTTATCGAGTCATATTGTTTTTCTTATTTGCAAAAATGCAAGGATAGGGCTGCCTACAATCAATCTTATCCCCTGCTCTCGCAAAGTCGGGGTTAGGGAGCTTTATGCAACGGGGTTTGCTCTTTTATGCACTTATATTGTCTTCACCTTAACTCTAATTTATGATGGATCTTTGACTCCTTCCTCATTCATATCTCATAGATATTAGTATTGTTATTGATGATTAGTTACCAATATCATTGGGTGGTGCAATTTTGGTTTGTTTATAAAAATGGTCATGTCTGAATTTCATTTAATTGTTTGTTTCCTTCTTTGTTGTATCAGCAATGCTATCTGGAGCATCAATTCCAATTTTGTCTCAGGTAAAAACCATCAGCTGTCAATTGTTGTCTGGCATTTATTGTTAAATTCTGTTTGTACTACATTTACATTGTTGTACTATAATGAAAGGGGAATGATTTGTTTACAAATTTTTTTTACAAATTTTTGCAAATTACACTGTGTATTCCCGGAAGTACATAGTGTAACTTAGTGTACTTCCGAGAGTACATGGTGTAGTTTGTAAACAAAAAATTTGTAAATATAACCCTATCCATAATGAAATATATAAATTTCTGAATTATTCACAAACTGTAGGCATGAATAAAAATGAATTGAAAAGGTAAATGTAGGTATGCATCTGTGAATATTTACTACTGTACATGTTCTTAGAAATCAGCCATGAAGTGCCTAGCACCAAAGAAGCACGACCCCTGCCCTTGGATATGTGTCCTGCTTGATGGCTGGTCAGTTTGTCCCAGGTGTAACACATTTCCTTTGAAAACATAGTGATCTGACCTGTCAAAGTTGGTCAAAATAAGAAATTTGGTGTATATAGATTGCGATATAAACCAACTTAGCCTAATTTGTATACATTTATTAGCTCATCCATATGCAACTTGCATAGATTTCATGTAAAAGGTAAACCAAAGGCGGACAATTAATTTGAACTATACTTCTCTTGCAGACTTTTCTTGTGTGGCAAATTCTCCTGTCAATTATTTTTCTTAGGAGAAAATATAAAGTCAACCAACTACTTGGATGCTTTCTTGTGACCATTGGTGTAATTATTACTGTAGCAAGGTCAGTCTATTTTAAATTTTATGGATGTTAGATTATGTTGGCTTGTTATTATTTGAGTGTCAACATAAACACTGCAATCTTTAACTAAGTGCCTTTGCAAAAGAACATGGTCTACAATGATGTTGACCATGAATCAACAAATAAATCTAAAAGCTCCTAAACATTTTGATGCAATTATTATTGACAGGAGAATTCACACAATTATTATTGACACAAATTTCGGGTCAAATTCACATAAGGATATTGTTTTTTCTTGCTTTTAACATGTGAGTTTAAGATGATGTGGGGGAAATAAGTTAAAAACTACTTAATGCTTTCAAATTTTATTGAAAGGTTTTTTGCCGAGCATCAAAGTCAAATTTTTGATGTACTATGTTAAATCTTTTAGTGATTCCATATATTATACGATGGCACCAATATAAGTGAAAAGGAAATAACACTCTTGTATTAATCACAAATTAGCGAAACAGCCCAATTTGCATTTCCATATACTCAATATAACAGTGTCAACATCAGAAAACGGACTCAAATACGAAAATTACTGACACACATCCATTAACATACTAATAAACCCAAAACAGTAGCCCCTGATGCTCCCTTTACAAGAGAAACCTTACATAAAGTTCACAATCACCCCCTCTCAATAGGAATAACAAACATGATATCCCCTCACAGTCACGCGTCCCTCCTTATAACAACAGAATCTCCTTCCCATGTCCCACTTTCTCCCACCTCCAATTCACCATTCAATGCTTGCCAGCTGCCCAATTTACTAAGTAACTCCTTTTCTCTCTCAATAACAGCTCCTCCTTCACCCTAAGCACCTCCCACTTCACTCTTTCCTTCTTCAACTTGGGCCTGAACCATCTTCCCTTCATTATGATGCTTCCTTCTGTTATAAACCTTCATTGGAGGCCTATCAATACTCCTCCCTTTTAGCATCACCTTGTCCTCAAGGTGTAAGGTAGGGAATTGTTCATGCAGCAACTCAGCATCTTCCTATGATCCCTCACACTTAGGCAAATCTTCCCACTGTACTAATACTTAAGTTTTGCCATTAATCAATTGACGAACATCCAAGACAGCTGCTGGCCAAATTTGCAACTCTAAAGAGTCAGCTAAACATTCAGGAAGGTCAAGAACAAGAACTCCAGGACTAATGGCTTTTTTGAGCTGTGATACATGGAACACTGCATGCACCTTTGAGTGACTGGGAAGTTGAAGCTCATAAGCTACCTGACCTACCCTTTTTATAATTGGAAACGGGCCATAAAATCTAAGACTCAATTTCTGGTTACGATGCCTAGATAAGTACCTCAATTTATAAGGCTGCAATTTTAAATAGACCATGTCCCCCACATTAAACTCCACCTCTCTTCTATGTTTATCCACCTGAACTTTCATTCTCTCTTGTGCCCTACTCAGGTTCCTTCTTAATTCCTGCAAAGTGATATCTCGAGCTTCCAACCACTTATCCACCGCCTCTATTGCTGTCTGATACGGTTGGTAACACGCAAGAAGGGCGGCCTTTCACATGAAGGGCATATTCTCGTAGGAATATGTCAAAAGAGTTAGTTACAAAATGAGATTATTGTTTGTATATAAGAGAGTAAGGCTGTTTTGTGAAAAAGTAGGAAATTACTGTTTCGTAAAAGACAGAGTTAAACTTAGAGTGAAGGGACAATTCCATTGAGAAGAGCTGCTGCTCTTGTACCTATTCTTTCATATCAATAAAGATTTCTTTTCACTACATTCTTTCTTCTTTCTATTCTATTGAGATATATAGTCCCACATTGGTTGTATGTGCAACTAATGTGGAGTTTATAAGGTCTTAGGCACTCCCACCCTTTGAGCTAGCTTTTGGGGTGGTGTATGCCAAGGTTCTTTACATGGTATCAGAGCCTCGCCGCCCCCCACTTTCTCTTGTGGCATTTCTTAGCACAGGTAGGCTGGGCCTGTTGCATTGTCCACTCTTCAAGCCCAATGGGCTCTCGTGTGAGGGGGCGTGTTGAGATATATAGTCCCACATTGGTTGTATGTGCAACTAATGTGAAGTTTATAAGGTCTTGGGCACTCCCACCCTTTGAGCTAACTTTTGGGGTGGTGTATCCCAAGGTTCTTTACATATTCCTCTAAGTAATTGTTGTGGAGTTTCTCTATTTTGATTTCTAGAAATCAGGGCCGTAATGCTGTCCCTCCTTTTGCAAAATGAACAATTGCAGGTGGGTCTTGTCCGTAAACTACCTTGAAAGGAGTCATCTGGGTTGAGCGATTATAGGTGGTATTAAACCAGAATTCTTTACTAAGTTTCTGTTCTTTACTAAGTGTCCGTAGATCCATTTTGCCTATCCCTTAGGATGACCATTAGCAAAAGATCTTAAATAAGTTTCGAGGATTCGATTGACCACTTAAGTCTGCCCATCCGTTTGTGGGGTGATAGGCAGTGCTGAACTTCAACTTAGTACCAGATAATTTGAATAACTCGCCCCAAAATTTGCTGACAAAAATCTGATCCCTATCAAACACAATTGAACTGGGGAATCCATGTAAACGAACAATTTCCTTAACAAAAACTGCAGCCACAATTCCAGCAATGAAAGGGTGAGTCAGAGTGACAAAATGAGCATATTTAGAGAGTCGATCAACCACAACCATAATAGTATCAACTCCCCGAGACTTGGGTAATAAAATCCATAGAAATATCTTCCCAAATTTGAGAAGGAATTGGCGGGGGATTCAATAAACTAGCATTTTGTAGGTGCTGATTTTGTTGTTGTTAACAAGTAGCACAAGCTTGCACAATTACCTGCACAGCCCTCCGCATCCCCTTCCACCAAAAAATAGATGCCAATCTCTTGTAAGTCCTCATCTCCCCTGAATAACCCCCCAAGGAGAGGCATGAAACTCTTCTAACAGAAGGGGAATTTGTTTTGAAGAGCGTGGGATGACCAAACGATCATGGAACCAAAGGCAATCCTTTTGCAACTCGATAACCAGGGTGTGATGTAGCATCCGTCATGACATTAGTCATGATTTGCTTTGTATTTGGGTCAGCTAAAATCTCATCAGCCAATGCCTCCAGATTCAGACTTGAAATCATAGTCATCTCCCTGTATTCCATCACCCTGGACAAGGCATCAACAACTTTGTTTTTAGTACCTGGCTTGTACTGAATTTCAAGATCAAACCCTAGCAATTTTGTCACCCAACGCTGCTGCCCCTCTACTAATAACCTCTGCTCCTAAGATACTTCAAGCTCCGTTGATCAGTTCTTATAATAAAATGATGCCTTAAAAGATAGTGACGTCATTCTTGTACTGCAAAAACAATAGCTTTTAACTCTCTTTCATAAACTGACAAA
The DNA here is from genome assembly GCF_033153095.1 of Gastrolobium bilobum. Taxonomy (NCBI): domain Eukaryota; kingdom Viridiplantae; phylum Streptophyta; class Magnoliopsida; order Fabales; family Fabaceae; genus Gastrolobium; species Gastrolobium bilobum. The sequence continues at coordinate 243,226 of NW_026897370.1, forward strand.
CATTTAGGTGCCTCTGAAAAAGCTTGACTGAGGAATGTTGGGGGTCTTCCCTTTTGCATCAGCACAACCCCCATTCCTAGGCCTGAAGCGTTTGTTTCGAGGACAAATACTTCATCAAAATCAGATGTAGCCAATTCTGGTAAATTAAGCATTATTTTCTTTAATTCATCAAATGCAGATTGTGCTTCATCTTGCCACGCAAAAGCTTTCTTAAGAAGTTGAGTGAGAGGACGAGCAATATGTCCATATTGCTTCAAAAAACGACGGTAGTAACCGGTTAGTCCCTAAAAACCCCTCAGCCCTTTCAGATTTTTTGGTACTGGCCACTGTTGAATTGCCTCCACCTTCGTAGGATCTGCCTTCACCCCATTCGCAGAGATAATGTGGCCTAAATACTCCAATTCTCTTTGTCGAAAGGAGCATTTCTTCAAATTATCACATAGCTTATGTTTTCTCAGCACAACCAATACTTGAGTTAAATGATCAATATGCGTATCCAAATTCTTGCTATAGACCAGAATATCATAAAAAAAAACTAACACAAATTTACGCAAGAAGGGACAAAATACCTCATTCATCAAAGACTGAAATGTGGAAGGTGCATTGTGCAATCCAAACGGCATGACCAAGTACTCATAGTGCCCCTAATGCGTTTGAAATGCCATCTTCTCAATGTATTTTGGCCTCATCCTAATCTGGTTATAACCAGACTTTAGGTCCAGCTTCGAAAAAATCTCTTCGCCAGCCAATTCATCCAACAACTCATCAATCATAGGTAAAGGAAACTTCTCTGGCACAGTACCATGATTCAAAGCTCTGAAATCAACACAGAAACGCCAGCTGCCGTCCTTTTTCTTTACGAGAATTAATGGACTTGAGAAAAGGCTTAAGCTTGGTCGAATCCACCCCGTATCCAACATCTCACGAACAAACTTCTCTATCTCCTCCTTTTGAGAATGTGGGTACCTGCATGGCCTCAAATTGGGAATGACAACCCCTTCTTTAAGCGGAATATGATGATCACAACTTCAACTTGGTGGCAGTCCCGAAGGTTTCATGAACACATCTTTAAAATCTTCAAGTAATTTGACGATCGCTGGAGGTTGCTCCATCTCGTCCTTCTGATCCATTGACAATACTCCTAATTCAACATAGAATTTTTCCTCCCCTTTCCTCCAAGCTTTCCCCAATCCTTTGAAAGATACCTTTTCTCTTGACATAATTCAACCATCTTTCCGTTCTATGGCACTCGCAAAATCAATTTTCTGAAATTGGCTTGGATGTCTCCTAACCCCTCAAGCCATGCTACCCCAAAATGATCCCCACTGCTCGAAGATTAAATAAGAAAAAATCTTGCTGCACATTCATACCTGGTAAGTTCAACAACACCTCCTTATAGACCCCCTGTGGTTGTACTTGATGTCCGTCTCCTACTTGCACGAAATAGCTTCGATTTGTATCCGCCTTCAAATCTAAATCTCGGGCCACTTGCTCTGCAAGGAAATTATGCGAAGCCCCCGTGTCTATTAAAACCGTAACCCTCCGCTCTTGATGTCACCCCACTACTTTAAAGATCTGCTAGAAGTCAAAACCACAATGCTATGAACGCTGAGCTGGACGACTTCTCCCAAATCCTCTTCTTCAGTCACCAGTTCCCCAACTCTCAGCAACATAACACTCAAATGTTGGTTTTGACAAACATGGTCCAACGAATAAGGCGCGTCGCACCGATAACATAAGTTTCACCATCTCTTTTCGTTATATTCCTCTGGTGATAGTCGCTTGTATTCATAGTGTTTGACCCGCTAGCCCCCTCAAAATTTGGGCTATTCGAGTTACTGCCTTGTCCACCATTTTGGGTTGTAGTACACAAGCCCAACCCATGCGATCCGTTTCTTTCCTCACTTAAGGTTGTATTGGGCCTTTCCGTGTGGTTGCTGGGTCGATTATGAAGAGCTGGGCGAGTGTGCAACCCAGATACCAACCCATTTACATTTCCTGACCCATGTTTGCCTATAGTCATCCCCAACCTTCCAAGCACCCTTTCCTTCTCTTCAACTCTCTGTGCAAGTGTCATGATATGCCCCAAGTCACGCAAATTGTTCAGACGCAACTTTGCTTTAATCTCCTCTCTTAATCCATTCAGGAATGCCGCTTGCATCATCTCCTCATCAGCGTGACGAAGAGGAGCAGAAAAGAGTTCGAAACATTCGCAATACTCAGCTACCGTCCTAGCCTGTCAAAGGCACAACAGAGCCTCATATGAATTGCCTGAAGAAGATGAGTGGAATCTCTATAAAACTGCTGAACGAAAATTGTCCTAGGTGATCATTGGATTTCGAGGTTCCCACCATTGAAACCAATTAAGAGATCTTCTCTCAAGGCAAATTGAAGCGGTCTCAACTTGTTCTTCTACCGGAATCCGATTGATTTTGAAATAACGCTCTGCTCTATATATCTAACCGTACGGGTCCTCTTTGGCGAAATATGGGACTTCCACCCTTCGCATTCGTTCCTCCTCTCTGTTATTCTCATTTGTTCTTATGTGATTCTCTCCGTTGTTCGTCCCTCGCCCACTTCTTTCTAGAATAGTCTCCAAACGCTCCATGAAGTTCACCATCGTCAGATTCATTTGCTGAATGGAATTCTCCATTACCAGCAAACAACCATCAGTTCCCCCAACATGTCGCTCTATTTCTCCAAGTCTCTGCTCCAGTACTTCTACCTAGTCTCCATTCGTGATTTTACCATATAGATTACTCACAGGATCAAGCTGCTTTGATACCAAATTGATGGCACCAATATGTGAAAAGGAAATAACACTCTTGTATTAATCACAAATTAAGCGAAACAGCCCAATTTGCATTTCCATATACTTAACATAACAGTGTCAACACCAGAAAACAGAATCAACAACAACTCAGACTCAAATACGAAAATTACTGACACATATCCATTAACAGTCTAATAAACCCAAAACAGTAACCCCTGATGCTCCCTTTACAAGAGAAACCCCCCTCTCGTAAAGTTCACAATCACCCCCTCAATAAGAATAACAAACATGGTATCCCCTCACAGTCGCGCGTCCCTCCTTATAACAATAGAATCTCCTTCCCACGTCCCACTTTCTCCCACCTCCAATTCACCATTCAATGCTTGCCATCTGTCCAATTTAATGACTAACTTCTTTTCTCTCTCAATAACAGCTCCTCCTTCACCCACATCACCTGATTCACCTCCCACTTCACTCTTTCCTTCTTCAACTTGGGCCTGAACCATCTTCCATTCATTATGATGCTTCCTTCTAAACCTTCATTGGAGGCCCATCATTATATCACTTGTATATGATTTTCAAAAATTAGTTTGAAACACAGTTTAATTGAGTATTATATTGGTATAATTTCCAACTTAGGCGTATTGTAAAATATCTGAAAAATGTTGTTCCTTAAAACATAGATATAACATCTTATTACATTTGATAGGATTGATTCAACCCAGAAAAATAAGAGAATTAAAAAGAAAACAATATGACTCTTGCATTAACCATAAAACTGTGATACAAACAGAGACAAATTACAAGCAATGAAGAACTAACACATGAAAATAAAGAAAACAAGGATATTCCTGAGCAATTCGAGAGGCTCATGGGTCTCTCCCAATATCCAAAAGGATCCCAATAATTCCCAAAGATGATTCCTCTTCCAGCACCACTTTCTTTTATAACAGCCACATAGTCTTCACGTTGCCCACACTGCCTAGCCATTTTCTCCCTAACTGCCTTATTGCTGACTCAGCCCAATTGCTTTTCCTAAATTGACCTTAAGGGGTATCATATCAATACTCCCCTCTTTTATGCACCTTGTCCTCAAGGTGCGGTTTAGTCAATAAAGACCCACCTCCTTGATCCCACTGTTCTATTTCAACTACTGCCCCAAGCACATTAGGCTCAATTTTCATGCCCCAGAAACCAGAATTATAAACACCAAAATGATCAATTGGGCATATGTTTTCACCTGTACTGTATAATATCCCCAATTGAAATGCAACCTTATTATGGTCAAAGCAGGATTTACAATCAATTTAAATATTTACAGATGATTCATCTCCCATATTCGACCAAGGATCAATATTCGAAGGAGAGTTTTGGCCCCAACTTCAAATCCTCTGTTGCTTACAAACTCAGCCCACAATCCACCAGCTCTAGAATGATTGATCTCCTTCTCAATGCCAATGTAGACTCTACCTCCTACTCCTATACATGGTTCCTCCGCCTTCAACTGCATCGCCAGCACTTTGCCGATGGATGCTGCCGCCTTCATGTTACAACTTCCCCACTCGAACGAGTTCTTGATCGTGTGCGTCAATCTACTCACCACCAACCCTTTTTCCAGTCCTGTTAGTCCATATGTAGTTATGGGCTCATAAGCCCAATTTCCCCAAAGACCAGAATTTTTTTCTCTGTTTTTGGATTCATCAGCCCAACCTACACATAAAACAAAGATAAAACAGGGCTGACCTTGGGACAATTTGGCAGCACTTTGGACCTGGCCCATTAGGTTAGCAAACTGGCCCAAGTTCTGGTTTGCACTTCCTGATCTAGTGAACTGCTTGCATGTTTGTAACAGCCACGGAGACTCCTCCTTCTTGATCGATGGTTAATTTATATTTAAACTTAGGTGTACTGTAAAATATCTGAAAAATATTGTTCTTTAAAACATAGATATAACATCTTATTACATCACAAGTATATGTAGCTACTTTGTAACATAGCTGTGGTTGATACAAATTATGTAAAACTTTGTGTTTATTCTGTTTGAGACCTTCTGATTTTATACCTCTGTTTACTTCATGTAGTGGATCTGGTGCCGGGCATTCATTGAAGGAAGCTGGTGTATTTTGGAGTCTTTTAATGATAGCTTCATTTTTATTCCAAGCAGCTGATACTGTGCTGAAGGTGGTTCTCTATTTTAATGATTGTGCCATTTTCCTAGGTTTCAAACTATTTCTCTGTGATGACTAGTGGGCCTTTCAATACTTTGTAGGAAGTAATCTTCTTGGATGCAACCCGGAAACTGAAGGTGTGTACTGTAATGAATTCTTTTAATCCATATAGGGTGTATGTGTAAATAATGACTTTCAAAGGTCATAGCATAGAGCCATTTGAGACTACTGAAGTGTAGAGCCATTTGAGACTACTGAAGTGAGTGATTTCACTTCTGGTGCACTCCGTAACACATCTGCCTCAAGCTTGAATATAGAGAATGATGTTACTAAATTGAAATAAAACCTTCACAAAAATGACTGCAAGAAATTGGTTACATTTCTTAAAGTCTCGTACAAGTCACCTATACTCAAAGCCTAAAAGACTAATTTTAATTGTCAAGCTGAACAATTTGTCTTTTATCATTCAAGGTTCTAAAACGAAAACCACACTTTCGTATTGATGTTGGTAAACTCGTTCTATATAAAATTAATGCAGTTTTTCCGTTCCGGTATGTTGATATATTAATCAATATTCAATATTATCTGAAACAGGGTGGTTCTCTGGATTTGTTTGTTGTCAATTCATTCGGATCTGCTTTCCAAGTAGGTATCCTGCAATCTGTCATCAAATTCTAATGTATTTAATTACTACATAAATACAAATTGATGCCTAAATGCTTGAATACATGTTTAGTATAGGCACTATTTATATGCCTCCTCCTCCCCTTCTTATCAAAATTATGGGGCATCCCCTTCAGTCAACTACCTAGCTACCTTAAAGACGGTGCAGCCTGCTTTCTGAATGTTGGGATGCTGTCAAGTGGTAAGCTGTTTTCTCTTTCACATGTTGTAATTTCTTATACAAGGTGATAACCAAAATATCTTCTGGTAATTAAATGTATTTTCTAGCTTACTATAAAAATCATTAAGGATTATTTGTGACCTAGATCTACACTCAATCGCAAGGCAAGATTACTTTACACGTAAAATTTCATGTACGTGAAATTTCATGTACGTAAAATGACCTTTATTTGTGATCAAAAGGTGTCACTCATAAGGACAATTTTATTGCACAGCCATTACACCAACAATGCTTTATGGTATTCAATATTGGGTGTACAGTGCCAACAAGCTGTGTTGTGATGAGAATGTTGCGATGGATGAATAGACTTACAAGAATAAGATAAGATCGGGAATTAATGTATATTATGTATTAGAGGGAAAGCAGGAGTAGCTTGTGTTGAGGAAAAGATGGTTTAATCATGCCTAAAATAGTTTTGCCATGTCAGAAGAAGACAAATAGAAGCCCCAATAAAAAGAGTTGATGAAATGAAAAATAGCCTATTAGTTAGAGATAGATGGAGACCATGGGAAATTCTAATTGAAACCATTAACAAGGAATTTGATCTAAATGGCCTCTCTGAGGACTTGGTTTTTGATAGAATATAAAGGCATCATTTGATCCGTGTAGCCAACCCTAGCTAATGGGAAAAGTCATTTCTAGTTGTTGCTGGAACAACTTAAATGAAAACAATACATCAAATTAATTTTATTTTCCATTTTATTTGTGCTTCATTTTTTTTTATTTTGCTTTTCTGTTTCCAGAAGTTCCATTTTTCATTTAATTAATAAAAAGCTACCCAATGGGTGTAGCTTAGTCGGCAACACAGGCTGAGTAGGTGGGGAGAGAATCTGAGTTCAATTCCCGCCAAATATATTTTTGGGGAGGGGCCATGAGCTTTAACTGTGGTTATGCCTTGAGTCGGGATTAGTCCCATAACCAACTCAAACAGTTGAAGCTTGTGGGGATACTCGGGAGGCCGACTCACCTCAAAGAGATAATTAGGGTCGGTATACCAAAAAAAAAATATTGATAAAAAGCTTGATAGATTTTGAATGCTATTTATATGGTCTGTGATAGGATCCAAATAACAAAAATGGAAATATTTAGTAAAGAATGGAAACTACTGGTACAATATTAATCATAAAAATAGAAGGTTACATCCAAGCTTGCAAATTACAGAGAAACAACAAAGGGTGCAGAAAAGAAGAGACAAACCCAGGAGAATTATAGAGCCCCTGGACTCTTGATGCTACCCGGCAAGTGTACCGATCGCACAAGTAATATAATGATAAGAAAGTATCGTCTCCACAGGGATTGTGATCGAATATCAAATAATCGTCCTTTTAAGATGGAAGGAATTCAAATAGGTATGAGAAATATTGTTGAATTGGTTAAAGATAAGAACTAAAAATAAAAACGTATTTTTAGGGTTTTTGTGATGAAAAATAAAAATAGAGATTGATTTGTAAAAATATGAGAAAGCATTGTAGTTAGAGTACACTCACCAAATGATCCTCACTTCTTGCACTGGATTGATTTACAATACTCATTTACATAAATACTCAGATAATTTATCATCTATAAATAATTAGTTAAATTCCAATCCCTTGGCATTCTAATCCTTTAACCCCAATTGGAACCCTAATCCCTTAGCAATCCCTCATGAAATTAAGCAATGAACACGATAATTAAAACATCTGCAACCAAATATAAGTCTATTCCTAGCACGCATACAAATTGTTATCCTACTCCCTTTCAAGATCAAAACCCCAATATTCCTATCTAGGGTTCCAACCCTCAAACTACCATCAACTATTAGATTGATCAGTTCTAACAAAGAAGATAGAAATTACGCACAGAGGGTTCACATAGGGTTCACATAGGGTTTGTGACCCTAACTACAATAAAAAGTACCTAGCCAACCATGGTCATGGCTGAAATATCAATATTCAACATCAACTTGAAGAAATATAGAAATGGAAGAATACAGATGAACAAGGTCTCTCCAGAACTCTTATCTCTGGGCACGACGGTTTTCTTCTGAAAAAGAGCGATCCTTAATTCTGTGATGAGCATCCTTTTTATAGGCCATCTTTCCTTCTTTCAAGTTTGCCTTTTTAAAAACACGGTACTTTGTTCTCGCAAACTGGCGCGGGACTGCGCCATTGTGGCGCTGGTCCACGCCAGATCCTTGTCATTTGTATTGCGCAGCCGCGCGGACTTGCGCCAGTGTGGCGCTAAGCTGCGCCACTTCTCTGGAATTTTGGCCCAAGCAATCTGATGCAGTATAGATTTCCACCCTTGTGGATTCGCACCACCAAGCTTTTTACACTTCCGTATTTTCTACCCTTTCTCTCTATATGAACATAACAATTAGGTGAGAAATGTCATTGAAATAGAAAAGTCAATATAATAAGCAAATATGTATATAAAGTGCTCTTTTATGACTTAATTCTCATCATTTTCAGCTTGGAAAACTACATCTGCCAGAGGCACATCAAACCGTTCCCAGATTTAAACGTTGCTGCCCCCAGCAATGTACAAGACTCAACCAGGAAACAATCAATTAGTCCAGCATAACAATACACAGACACTCTTAGACACAATATGCTATGAATAACTGACCCAATATCATAAATTCCCAACAATGTCATCAGCTTTCTAAAGATACAAGTCTACATTGATTACCCCTCACACAGATAAATAAAGTCCACTCAACACTCGGTGTTTAAGGGTATCATGAGCACTCAATCAGTCACAGCTATAACACTACCATATGCTTGATCATATTCTAAAAAATTCTTAAAAATGAGGAACCAAACACATGCACTAGTTGATCAAAAGGACTTCAAGGTTGTAACTTGGCCGGGTTAAAAGGGTAGGAATATATGGATAGTAGGTCAAACAACAATGAGATTGAAAAACTGATACTCTTTCACTTTAGCACATTCAACTCAATGGTTTTTGCTCCACTAACATTCCCACAAAATCTCGGGAATTAATTCCTTTCAGCCACCTTTTATGCACATTCATCCTTTTTTTTTTTTTCATATTTCCTTTTTCCCGTTTTTTTTTTTTTTTTTTTTTTTTTTTTTATAAGGGTACAGATGAAATCTACATCCCCTAAATCACTTAACTTTTGTGGAACTTACCTTAATTTCTTTGTTTTATTTTCAACACATCAGTAATTCAATCTCAATCAAGGTAAGTCACATGGATATAAGCTAAGTCATCAATCAGGCCACAGGTTATTTATCAACAAAATAAGTTCAGGCTCAAGGGGCTAACAATGGAAAAATTTCATACAGGTGGGCTATTTTGGCCATAGGCTAATAAGAACAAAATGCCTTTATCATCTCAACCAATGTATGCATTACAAAGAAACAGATCAAGTTCTAGAGTGTTACAACAGTGAGGTCTCTCAACAAGAAAATTTAGTGTTTAAGCTCAAACCTCACAGCTATGGTATCAATATAGACTCAAGAAAATTAACCTCAGACATTATCAGACTTTCACAATATCAGTTCAGACAAACAAGCAATATGTAATCCAATTATACCTATGCAATGTTATGCCAGAATGTCATACAACATACTTCCTAAAATTCAATCAAGCACATTAACTGGATAAGTGCATTTAAACTTGAGAATATTTTTTATTTATTTATTTTTTTTAAATCAAGAGTAAAAGCAACAAAATAACTAACTAAAATTAAAAATTAAAAAAGTTTAGAATATCTGCCCTGATAGAAGAATTGCAGTTCCAAAGTGCTTTCCTAAAGCCTACAATTCCCAGATTTAAAGAATTGCTGTCCCCAACAATAGTTAAACCAAGATGGATGAAAAACCTGCACTATGGAACACACAACAACATATGGGATAAACTATAATGCGCACAATAAAACACCGGAGTGTTTGGGAAATATACCAACTCAAAACAGCTAAATGAGCCTAACATCAACCTATGGTCATAATAAAACAACAAAAGTACTAAAAACATAAACTAAAATAATATACAAGACATCTCCGTCAGCAAGGATTCATCACTCGTCCTCATCGTCATTATCATCCATGACCATCCTCCTAGCAGCATGGAATGATTCAGTGGCAGGACGATACAGCTGTGGATCCATAAATGGCTGTGATGGCATAGGAACATCAGCTGGTGGTGGAGCAGGATACTGCTGTTGATAGACATAAGGAGGAGGAATCTCGGGATACACAGGCTGAAATGTACTGAAGGGTACACTAGGATAAGCCTGCTCCATAAATCTATCTGTATACTCCCCTTGCATGATAAGCACATCATTCTGGATGGATATACGAGAAAGTTGCTGTTGCAGTCCATAAAAATCAAATCCAGGAGGGATGCCTTGTGGAGCAGTAGGATCAACATGAGCATCATGAGCTTCAGGAGCATCCGGCTCAGGTACAGGAGGTGGAATAGGCATACGTGGTATTCGTGGAGAAGTAGGCCTATCAATTCCAGCCTTGTTGGCTCTTTTTCTGAACTCAACCTCAGATTTAGAGCAGTAATCTATGTACGTATCCAGAGTCAGGCAGGCTTAACATCCAACTCCTCATCTTCAGAGATATACACCCCTGCCCTAGTACACAGATGATTAATAAGGGAAGCAAATCCCAGAAGCTCTTTCTTTCTACTCCCTCGCACCATGTGACAAATCCTGTCAGATAATACTGCAGCAATATTCAGTCTCTCCTCCCCAGTAAGGATATACAACAGAGAGGCCCGCTCTATATTCACATCTGACAAATTAGAAGATGGCAGGATTTTGGCATTCACAAAATTATGCCAAAAGCGGCATTCACCAGTCAGTTCTTTCATATTCAACTTTTCAGGGATGCCACCAGCTTTATTTTCCCACTTTTGAGTATGAGCTGGTAATCCCTGTCCTCACCATCTTTGTTAATTGAGGGAAGTCATCTCTGTACAGCTTGTGTCTTGAGGGCAGCATTCTGTTATACAAAGAAACATACTCACAAGAAGTAGTTTGATTGAAATTCGCCAGAATGTAGAACTCAATTGTGGCTGCTTCAAAATGAACATCAACTCCTCGAACCCAGGATGTCTTGGTCGAGTGTAAATCTTCTAGTTCTGCATTTGCACAGAATTCCTTGATAATTGCACCCGAAGCGTCCTCAGTATAATTAACCAGAACCCCCCATTGCCTTCTATTGATTGTTCTCATGATTGGATTATCTTCAGGCATATATCTAGATCAATGTTCCTCTCTGGAATAAATCCTTTGTTTTCAATAAGATCATAATATCTATCTTGAGCTTCCATGCTCATAAATTTCTTTTCATCTAAATTATGAGAAACCTTTCTCTTCTTCTTGCCATCGCCTGCTGGTTTCTTACCCTTGGTATTCTGAAAATCAGAAAAGTAATCCAAAACACAGAGTATAGAAAATAACACCAATCAGATCATAGCACAGAAATAATTTCCAGATTTATCTCAGATCAAATCAGTTGGCAAAGGTTTATATATATGGTGAAATTTATGCAAGTTCTTATAATCACAGACCACATGTACCTACCATACCCAGATTTAATCTCAGATTATGTCACAGAGCAAAATATTCATCACAACATGTATGCAAAATTTTCTAACCATACAGATATAAATATATTATACAAAATATTATATGATAATGAAAACCCACAAACACACGTGAAACTCCCACACCCAGATATATCATGGATATGAAATTTTAAATCAAACCAACACCTACTCAGATATAATCATGCTCATAGTTCATAAAACCAAAATAACAAATTTAAAAAGATGAAGAATTTACCTTGGGTGCCATGAACAATGATGAAAAATATGTGGAAGATGTGCTTGGTGTGTGAGTGACTTGTAGTGTTTACAAAAAAAAAATATCAATATAGGAATGGGGGCGTAGAAGAAAGATGAATCGAAGAAGAAAAAAGAAGAATAAGAGAGAAGAAAAAGAGAAGAAGAAGAGAGAAGAATGGGGGGTGGCGGCGTGAATGAATGAAAAAGAGAAGGGAGAAAAAGGGGGGGGGGGGAATAGGTCACGCAACTAAAACGCTGGGTTGTGTTAAAAAGTGACTGGCGCGGAACCGCGCGGGGGCTGGCGCGGTACCGCGCCGTTTTTCTGGCATGTGTACTGGAGAGTGGCGCAGACTCGTGCGGGTGTGGCGCTGAGTCGCGCCATTTCTCTGGTTGTTGTACTGTGTCTTTTTTTTTTTTTATAGATAAACTCTACATTGGGTTGCCTCCCAATAAGCGCGTGCTTAACGTCACGAGCCTGACGGTTACCTCTTTTAATTGTCTTTTTCTTTGAGAGACAAAGCCTCAGTGTCTCTCTGCACAGGTCCTCCATGATAAAACTTGAGTCTAGTTCCATTGACTTTGAAAGGTCTATCATCATCTACAGGAGATATCTCAACTGATCCATAAGGAAATACTCTCTTAACTACAAATGGACCAGCCCATCTAGACTGAAGTTTGCCCGGAAACAGCCTCAGGCGAGAATTGTACAACAACACTTGTTGTCTCGGCTCAAATTCCTTTGGACTGATCTTTTTATTATGCCATTTCTTGGTCTTTTCTTTATAAACTCGGGCACTCTCATATGCAGACAATCTAAACTCATCAAGCTCATTCAATTGCAGCAATCTTTTCTGAAGAGCCTTTGTTGGTTCAAAATTCAAGAACTTGGTAGCCCATAAAGCTTTATGTTCCAACTCAACCGGCAAATGACAATATTTCCATACACTAATTGATATGGAGACATACCAATTGGAGTCTTGAATGCAGTCCTGTGTGCCCAAAGCGCATCATCAAGCTTTCTTGCCCAGTCCTTCAAGGAGTTTCCCACAGTTTTCTCAAGAATTCTCTTCAACTCCCTATTTGACACTTCAACTTGCCCACTAGTCTGAGGATGGTAAGGTGTAGCCACCCTATGATTCACTCCGTACTTCGCAAGTAGACTATCAAATTGCTTATTGCAAAAATGTGTTCCCCCATCACTAATAATAGCCCTAGGAACACCAAATCGAGTGAAGATATTCTTCCTCAGAAAATTCGCCACCACTTTAGCATCATTAGTGGGCAGAGCAACAACCTCAACCCACTTAGACACATATCAACAGCCACCAGAATATATTGATTGGAATAAGATGACGGAAATGGACCCATAAAGTCTATTCCCCATACATCAAAGAGTTCTACCTCTTGTTAGAATTGGTATCTTCACACAGATGCAAGAGACAACCACACAAGAGTATCTATAAAAAACTTTCTCTTATAAAACTTGCTTTCTTGCTCTTCGTTGTCTATCTTGTTAGAATTGAATACATCTACTTATGGCTGTAGTTTGCTAAAACAACTTAAATCCTATTAATAGCCATAAAACAGAAACCGTAGAAACCCACACCCATTTAACAAAAAAAACTGCTAAGAAACGGCTAACTCTTAACCATCATTCATTCCTAAAAACAAAACTTCTAATCCCATTAAATGAAAACGAACATTTAACGTTTATCTAATAACACTCATCCATAAACTTAAATGCTTCTTCCATCTTTCATCCCAATCATTCTTTTGTAGTTTTCCAGCAGTAACGTCGGTAGTGGTTTTGTGAAAATATCTCCGACTTGGTATTGACTTGCCACATGTAATAACTCCACATTTCCTTCCTTTACTTGATCCCGGATGAAGTGAAATCGGACGTCAATATGCTTGCTTCTCTTATGATTTACTGGGTTCTTGGCTAACTCTATATCCGACTTGTTATCAACACGGATCTCGGTTGGGCCGACTTGTTTTTCCTCCAGCTTGCTTAGTAAGTTCCTGAGCCATACTGCGTGACAAACACACCAAGACGCAGCTACATATTTAGCTTCACAGGTCGACAAAGTCACATTGGGTTGCTTCTTCGAAATCCAAGTGAATGCTGTGCTGCCCATGAAGAATACATATCCCGACGTACTCTTTCGATCGTCTACATCTCCACACCAGTCACTATCATTGTACCCAATCAACTTATAATTTTCGGACCTCGAATAGTGAAGTCCCAGTGAAGCTGTCCCTTGTATATACCTCAAGATTCTTTTTGCCTCCTTCCAGTGTGAATAACTCGGCTCCTCCATGAACCGACTTACAATCCCAACACTTAGAGAGAGATCCAGTCTTGTGCATGTCAAATAACGAAGACATCCTACCAAACTTCGGTAGTTGCTTGCGTCAACTCGATCTCCACCATCATACTTTGAGAGTTTTGAACCGGGTTCCATAGGAGTTGAAATTGAGTTGCAATCTGCCATCTTAAATCTTTTGAGAATCTCCTTTGCATATGCCTCCTGAGAGACAAAAATACCCGAGTTGTCTTGTCTGACTTCCAAACCAAGAAAATATTTCATTAGACCGAGATCTGTCATGTCAAGCTCCTTTGTCATTGTTCTTTTGAGTTCTTGTATTATTCCATCATTGTTCCCCATAAAAATGAGGTCATCCACATAAAGAGCCACAAACAATACATTATCTCCATTTCTCTTTATATAAAGTGCATGTTCATAGGGGCACTGTTCAAAATGGTTTTCTTTGAAATAAGTGTCGATACGAGTGTTCCACGCCCGTGGTGCCTGCTTCAACCCGTAAAGAGCCTTCTTCAACCTCAGCACTTTCCTCTCTTCTCCACCTTTCATGTATCCTGGTGGCTGTTCGAGATAGACTTCTTCTTCAAGTACTCCATTCAAGAATGCCGACTTGACATCCATTTGAAATATCTGCCACCAATGTTGAGCTGCTTGTGAAATCAATAGCCGAATTGTCTCCATTCTCGCGACGGGAGCAAATACCTCGTCATAATCAATTCCTGCCTTTTGCTTGTAGCCCTTTGCAACTAGCCGAGCTTTATATCGTTCTATCTCCCCTTGAGCATTCATCTTTTTCTTGAATACCCACTTTACCCCAATGGGCTGACTTCCTCCAGGTAGCTCGGCTAACTCCTACGTGTTATTTCAATCAATGGCTTCTATCTCCTCATCCATGGCATCTTGCCATTTCTTATCTCGGATGGCTTCTTCAAAACTTATGTTCTCAGAATCTGCAAGAAGACAAACAAAATGTACCTTACTTGTTGACTCTTATATGTCCTGTATGCTCCGCATCCTGGGTTGTCGTACCTCGTCTTCATCATCAGAAGCTTCAGGACTTGCCGGGTTGATAATTTGTGTTGAGATTCCGCCTTCAAAATTCACCTCGGATGAATTGCTCCAGTCCCACTCATTTGCTTCATTGAACCTATATCTCGGCTCACTACGACCTTCTTGTTGACGGGGTCAAACAACTTATACCCTTTTGTTTTTTCATCATATCCCATAAACATATTTCCTGCTTTTGTCCTCGAGCTTAGTTCTGAGCTGGTCTGGTACGTGTACATAGGCCACACTACCAAATACTCTGAGATGAGCCACTGATGGCTTTTGACCGCTCCAAGCTTCTTGTGGTGTTTTGTCATCTAAACTCGAATGTGGACATCGGTTCTGCACATACACAGCACACTGCACAGCTTCCACCCAAAACTCTTTCGGCATCTTCTTGTTCTTCAGCATTTACCGAACCATGTCAAGAATAGTCCGGTTCTTCCTTTTAGCCATGCCGTTCTGTTGTGGTGAGTATGGTGCTGTTAGAAACCTCCTTATCCCATGTTCCTCACAAAATGTCACTAATGCTATCGAGGTATATTCCCCACCTCGGTCAGAACGCACCGACTTGATGAATCTTCCTGTTGCCCTCTCAATCATTACGTTGAACTTTTTGAACACTTCAAACACCTCGGATTTCTCTTTCAGGAAATAAACCCAAGTTTTTCGTGAGAAATCATCAATGAATGAAATAAAATATTTCTTACCACTAAAGGATTCTGGGGTGATTGGACCACACAGGTCAGTATGAATCAACTCCAGAGGCTGCTTGGCCCGAAATCTCGCCATCTTCTAAAACGTGGTCCTAGCATGCTTGCCAAGTACACAACTCTCACAAAACTTTCCTTCATAGTTGATGTCAGGCAGTCCGTCCACCATCTTCTTCTTTGCCAGCTCGATTAGACCACCATAATGTAGGTGACCAAAACGGAGGTGCCAAAGTGACGCCTTGTCTTCCATCTCGGCTTGTAAACAGTCGACCTGTACACTTCTCAGGTTCAGTTTGTACATACGATTTCTGCCCATTTCAACTCGGACTATCAGCCGACCTCGCTCACCTTTCAAATACAATACCCGGTCTTTCATCATAACTGAGTAACCTTTCTCCATCAATTGACCCATGCTTAAAATATTGCTTTTTAGGTCGGGTACATAGTACACATCTCGGATTGAGCCAATCAACCCGTCTTTTTGCAAGAAGCATATCGTACCACGACCTTTTACCTCAACCTTCGAGGCATCCCCGAACGAAACATGTCCGGTCTCCACCTTTCTCATTTCCTTGAAGAAATGCTTATGTCCGCACATGTGGTTACTCGCACCCGTGTCAAGATACCACTCCATGTCATCGTCTGAGCTTCCTTCATTGTGTGTCATTAACAAGACACCATCCTTCATTTCCCCTTCTGTGGCTAGGTTGGATGTCTCCTCCGCCCTTTTCTCTTCTCTGCATTCTCTTGCAAAATGTCTGACTTTGCCATAGTTGTAACACTTGTCCGAGTTACAATCTTTCGCATAATGACCAATTTTCCACATTTGTAACACTCGATGTTTGAATAATGTGACCGACCTCCTCGTCGACCTCGTCCTCTTCCACGCCAGTTCTGTTGACTTGATTATCCTACCTCATCATTACAATCTTCTTGACTTCGGCCTCTACCACCACGCCCAGTACCTCGACCACTGTGGCCATGTCCTCTACCTCGGAAGTTTTTAGAATAGAGACCCTTCTCATCTTTAATTGTTGCTTTGGTCTGAAGAGCTTGTTCAAGAGTCTCCTCCTCCTTTTTCTTCCGTTGCTCATGCGCTTCAAGGGAACCAGCTAGCTCATCAATGGTGAGCGTAGCTAGGTCCTTCGATTCTTCTATAGCACATACCACGTTCTCAAAGCTGTCGGTCAAAGATCTCAAGATCTTCTCCACCACTTTGGTGTCAGCTACATCTTCTCCATTCCTTTTCTATTGATTGACAATGGTTTGAACACGAGTAACGAACTTGGATACTCCTTCCGTGTCCTTCATCTTTATTCCCTCCAACTCGGCACGAAGGGTTTGAAGCCGAACTTGCTTAACTCGGTTGGCTCCTCTATAGACATTTGTCAAAATATCCCACGCTTCTTTTGAAGTTGCAGCACTCGCAATCTTCTCAAAGCCTGACTCGTCAACAGCTCGGAACAGCATGTACAATGCCGCCTTGTCTTTTGATCGCGTCTCTTTCAACGCCTTGTTTTGAGCTGCCGAATAACTTGCGGTAGATTCTCGTTCTGTGAAACCATCTTGAACTACCTCCCAACTATCTTGGGATCCAAGAAGAGCTTTCATTTGGACGCTCCAATTCTTGTAGTTTACCTTCGTTAGAGGGGGCAACGACATATTACTGGTCACAACCTCTATAGGCTCTGATACCAATTTGTTAGAATTGGTATCTTCACACAGATGCAAGAGACAACCACACAAGAGTATCTATAAAAAACTTTCTCTTATAAAACTTGCTTTCTTGCTCTTCGTTGTCTATCTTGTTAGAATTGAATATATCTACTTATAGCTGTAGTTTGCTAAAACAACTTAAATCCTATTAATAGCCATAAAACAGAAACCTTAGAAACCCACACCCATTTAACAAAAAAAAACTGCTAAGAAACGGCTAACTCTTAACCATCATTCATTCCTAAAAACAAAACTTCTAATCCCATTAAATGAAAACGGACATTTAACGTTTATCTAATAACGCCTCTAATATACTATTCAAAGGCATTTCATCCTTGCGTGAAATATTTCCAGCTCTATGACATTTGTCACACCTCTCAACATAATCCCGAGCATCTTAAATAATGTAGGCCAATAATAACCACTCTGTAAAACTTTTTGAGCAGTTCTATTACCTCCAAAGTGTCCTCTGTAGTGTGATGCATGGTAATGCCACAGGATCTCATGCACTTCAAATTCTGGTACACACCTCCTTATGATTCCATCAGCACATTGAAAATACAAGGATCATCCCAATGAAATCTCCTTGCATCTCGTTGGAACTTCTTCTGTTGTTGCCTAGTAAGGTTAGGAGGCAACTCTCTTATTACTTTGTAGTTGGCAATATCCGCAAACCAAGGAGGCACATAGATAGCCATCACTCTCTCATCAGGGAAGGTGTCATTTATTTCTTTCTCAGGACCCTCTTGCAATTCCTTCTCCTGAATTCTGGACAAATAGTCAACCACTTTGTTTTCTACACCAGCCTTATCTCTAATCTCCAAGTCAAACTCTTGAAACAAAAGCATCCACCTTAGCAAACGAGGCTTGGCATCCTGCTTAGTCATCAAATACTTGATAGCAGAGTGGTCAGTAAAAACAATTACCTTGGAACCCAACAGGTAAGACCTAAATTTGTCCAGTGCATACACTACTGCTAGCATTTCTTTTTCGGTTGTGGCATAATTTACTTGTGCCTCATTTAAAATCTTGCTAGCATAGTATATGACATTTAACAATTTATTCTTACGTTGGCCAAGGACTGCACCAATTGCATAAGCATTAGCTTCACACATAAGCTCAAAAGGTAAACTCCAATCAGGAGCTACAAGAACGAAATTCAGAATCCTTTTCTAAAAGTTGGCTCAATGGTTTAGCTATCTTAGAAAAGTCTTTGATAAACCTCCTGTAAAACCCAGCATGTCCTAGAGAACTTCTAACACTAGTCACATTAGTAGGATGAGGAAGTTTTTCAATCAACATCAAGTCTAAAACAATCGCCGTTGTCAGGAGATTGTTTATGTTAGAATAGTTGTAAAATAGTTCACTATATATATAGTCCCACATCGTATGAGCTCAACCTATTAGGTCTTTTAGTCTCTTTAAATAGAGAGCTCTTGTACATTGTAATACACCATGTGATTATTCAATATACAATTATTCTTTAATCTCAAGTTGGTACCAGAGCTATTTCGTTCTAGAAACCCTCGCTTCCGCTTAGAAATCTTGTTCTTCGCTTTAAAACCTAAGCCCACTGCTTAGGAGTCATCTTTTCTTTGCCGTGCGTCCTTCCGGCAAGCCATCAAGGACTGTAAGTCCTCTCCTGCACGTGTCCACATCCCCAAACAGTCACCGGAGCAACCGTCAGCCACTGTTCAGGCTGCCGGAGTACTTTTCCGGCGAGATTTCAGTCTGGAACGAACGCGAACAACACCTTCTCCTCCCGGCGACCTGCTCTGTGGAAGTCCGGCCACCATCGGAGTTGTCACGCACTCTCACGCGCCTCATGTCTTCTCTGTGCGTGGGCTTCACGCGCCACCTTCTGCCGGCGCGTGAGCACTATTCCAGCGGCTTTTTCCGGCCGTTCTTGGACAGAACTTCTCGCCTTCTTCTCCTCTTTTCGGATCTGTGCTTGGTTCTTTGTGGGTCTCACTTTAGACGCGTGGTTCTCCTTGATTGGATATCGTTTGCCTTCGTTTACGACTTTTATATTCTGTTTTTAAATGGCAGCAGCGTCCACTGATCTCTCGGAGGTTAACTCTCCTTGTCCTCCTGGCAAAACTTCCTCAGGAATCATCTCTACTAATATTGGGTTCATTACATCTTCCATACTGAAGGATTCTACCTCTCTTGCTGCGAATATAGCTCAGTCAGACAATGCATCATTTGGTTCAGTTTCTCTCTCACTTGCGGACTATGCTGCACTCCAAACTCTTCTCAAGAAGGCTTCTCCTCAGTCTCAACCATATACTGGTAATCTCGTTGCTTGTGTTTCTCATTCTACATCACTTGGCACTTGGATATTTGACTCAGGTGCTACC
Organism: Gastrolobium bilobum; assembly: GCF_033153095.1. NCBI lineage: Eukaryota > Viridiplantae > Streptophyta > Magnoliopsida > Fabales > Fabaceae > Gastrolobium > Gastrolobium bilobum. The sequence continues at coordinate 263,039 of NW_026897370.1, forward strand.
GATCATCTCTGTGGTAACAAGGAACTCTTTACATCTCTTACTTATTCTGATCATTTACCTTCTTTTACCCTTGCAGATGGAACCAAAGCCCCAGTTAGTGGGATTGGACAAGCTCGTCCGACCTCTACTTTGGCCTTGACATCTGTTTATTACATTCCTGGCATCCCTTATAACTTAATTTCTATTAGTAAGTTGATCCACTCCCTCACTTGCACCATTACTTTCTCTAACCATTCTGTTTCTGTGCAGGATCCGGGTACGAGGGAAATGATTGGAGTGGGTCGTGAGTCACGAGGGCTTTACTATCTGGATGTGCCTTGTCCTTCAATGACACTCTCTCTCACAGAATCTCCACAACTTATCCACAGTCGCCTCGGTCATCCAAGTCTTTCAAAGTTGCAGAAAATGGTTCCTCTTTTATCCGGTCTTCAGTCTTTAGATTGTGTGTCATGTCAACAAGGGAAGCATACACGTTCCTCTTTTGCCAGTCGAGTCAATAAACGAGCTGATGCCCCTTTCTCTCTTGTTCATTCAGATATCTGGGGTCCAAGTCGTACCTTGTCTGTTTTAGGTTTTCGGTATTTCGTTACCTTCATTGATGATTTTTCCCGTTGCAGTTGGGTCTATTTAATGAAAAATCGTTCTGAGTTATTTTCCATTTATAAAAAGTTTTATACTGAGATTCATACTCAATTTGGTGTTTCTATTCGTATTCTACGTAGTGATAATGCTAAGGAATATGTTTCTATTGATTTTTCTAATTTCTTGGCCACACAAGGTACTTTACATCAAACTACTTGTCCTCACACTCCACAACAAAATGGGGTGGCTGAACGTAAAAACAGACATCTCATTGAAACTGCACGTACCCTTCTTCTTCATATGCAGGTGCCCCTTCACTTCTGGGCAGATGCTGTACTCATCTCTTGTTTTCTCATCTCAATCGCATGCCCTCATCTGTGCTCAACAATGACATTCCTCATAACCTTTTTCTTCCAGATGTTCCTCTTTATCCTCTAACTCCACATGTCTTTGGTTGTACTTGTTTTGTTCATGATCTCACTCCTGGTAAGGATAAGTTAACATCCAAAGCCTTTCAGTGTATCTTTCTTGGTTATTCTCGTCTTCAAAAGGGTTATCGTTGTTATTCTCCCGATCTTAAGCGTTACTTAGTTTCCGCTGATGTCACTTTTCTTGATCAACAACCCTTTAATTCTATTCCATCTCAGTTGTCACAGGTTGATCATGTTCTTCCTGTCCTTTTTCTTGACTTGTCTTTGCCAGCTGCAGGTGCTTCTATTCCAATTGAGCAACCTATTGCTTCTATACCTGAGGACCGTCCACTTCTCACTTATCAGCGTCGCAAAACTGTGCCTCCTGTCGACTCGACTCTTGCTGACGCATCGCCTACTGCTGTTGCTTCTTCCTCTCCGGATCCTTCACCAGAGACTCTTCCCATTGCTCAAAGAAAAGGTACACGTACTACTCGTAACCTTTATCCTCTTTATACTTTTTTGAGCTATGACCGTCTTTCTTCACCTCATTTCACCTTTGTTTCTAGTCTTTCTTCTATTTCTATTCCTAAGACTACAGGTGAAGCACTTTCCCATCCAGGGTGGCGCCAAGCGATGCTTGATGAGATGACTGCACTTCATTCCAATGGCACTTGGGACCTTGTTTCTGCTCCTCCAGAGAAGTCTACAGTTGGTTGTCGCTGGGTGTTTACTGTGAAAGTTGGACCTGATGGCCATATTGATCGACTCAAGGCCCGCCTAGTTGCAAAGGGTTTTACTCAAATATTCGGCCTTGATTATAGCGATACATTCTCTCCGGTTGCTAAGATGGCGTTAGTTCGCCTATTTCTTGCTCTTGCTGCTATTCGTCACTGGCCACTCCTTCAACTTGACATCAAAAATGCCTTTGTTCATGGTGATTTACAAAAAGAAGTTTATATGGAGCAACCACCGGGTTTTGTTGCTCGGGGGGAGTCTAGGAAGGTGTGTCGTCTTCGCAAATCCTTATATGGTCTCAAGCAGTCTCCTCGGGCATGGTTCAGTCGCTTCAGTTCTGCTGTTCAGGAGTTTGGCTTAATTATTCGCAGTAAAGTTGACCACTCTGTGTTTTATAGGATCACATCTCCTGATAAGTGCATCTATTTGTTAGTGTATGTTGATGACATCATCCTCACCGGGAGTGATCAAGCTGGAATTTGTCAGTTAAAACAATATTTATTCAGTCAATTTCAGACAAAGGACCTCGGGAAGCTGCGTTACTTCTTGGGAATTGAGGTAGCACAATCTAGACAGGGCATTTCTATCTGTCAAAGGAAGTATGCCTTGGATATCCTAGAAGAGACTGGTATGTTGGTGTGTAAGCCAGTTGACACACCCATGGATCCTACTATCAAATTACTACCCGGACAAGGAGAACCATTATCTGATCCTGGACGTTATCGGAGGTTGATTGGGAAGCTCAATTATCTCACTGTGACTAGGCCGGACATTTCTTTTGCTGTAAGTGTCGCTAGTCAGTTTCTTGATTCTCCGTGTGATTCTCATTGGGATGCTGCTGTTAGGATCCTTCGTTACATCAAAGGAGCACCAGGGAAAGGTTTATTATATTCAGATCAGGGAAATACAGAAATTTGTGGTTATTCAGATGCCGATTGGGCAGGATCACCCTCGGATAGGCGCTCTACTTCAGGCTATTGTGTTTTCTTTGGAGGAAACTTGATTTCTTGGAAAAATATGAAACAAATTGTTGTTTCCCGATCTAGTGCAGAGGCCGAGTATCGTGCAATGGGAGTTGCTACCTGCGAGCTAATCTGGTTAAAGCAGTTGATTCGGGAGCTCCATCTTTGTGAACAGAAGAAACCCATGACTCTCATTTGTGATAATCAAGCTGCACTACATATATCCTCTAATCCTGTATTTCATGAGAGAACCAAACATATAGAGATCGATTGTCATTTCATTCGCGAAAAGATTCAGTCAGGAGAAATCAAAACGGAATTTGTCAACTCCAATGATCAACTCGCGGATGTCTTCACTAAAGCTCTTAGGGGTCCTCGGGTTGAATATATTTGTGGCAAGCTGGATGCTTACAATATATATGCTCCAGCTTGAGGGGGAGTGTCAGAATAGTTGTAAAATAGTTCAGTATATATATAGTCCCACATCGTATGAGCTCAACCTATTAGGTCTTTTAGTCTCTTTAAATAGAGAGCTCTTGTACATTGTAATACACCATGTGATTATTCAATATACAATTATTCTTTAATCTCAAGTCAGGATCCCAAGGTTCTTTACATGGTATCAGAGCCTCGCCGTCCCCCACTTTCTCTAGTGGAGTTTCTTAGCACAGGTAGGATGGGCATGTTGCATTGTCCACGCTTCAAGTCCAAAGGGCTCTCGTGTGAGGGGGCGTGTTGAGATATATAGTCCCACATTGGTTGTATGTGCAACTAATGTGGAGTTTATAAGGCCTTGGGCACTCCCACCCTTTGAGCTAGCTTTTGGGGTGGTGTATCCCAAGGTTCTTTACAGTTTCATAGAGTCAAAGACGTTGATGGTAATGGTCTCATCATTCATCCTTAACTCAAGCTTCCCGTTTTCAACATCAATCATGGCTTGAGCAGTGGCCAAGAAAGGTCTACTCAGTAAAAGAGGCATTTTAGTTCCCTCTTCCATGTCCAATACCACAAAATCTGCTAGGAAGATGAACTTGTCCACTTTAACAAGAACATCTTCAACAATACCACTCGGCCTCCTCAAAGATCTATCAGCAAGTTGAAGAGAGACCATAGTTGGCTTCAATTCAGAAATTCCCAGAGATCTACAAACAGATAATGGCATCAGATTTATACTCGCCCCAAGATCACACAAGGCTATGCCGACATTAGTGTTTCCAATAGCAATTGGAATGTTGAAGTTCCCTGGATCACGAAGCTTGGGAGGAAACTTCTGTATTATGGCACTACACTCCTCAGTGAGTGTTACTGTCTGACATTCTTACAACTTGTGTTTTCTTGATAAAAGGTCCTTCATAAACTTGGCATATTAGCTAAGGCTTCAGCTACTGGAATATTAATGTGAAGCTTTTTGAAAATATCAAGGAACCTGGCATATTGCTGCTTCTGGGCATTGTTGGGTGGTTTGCTGATGGTGGAAAAATATAAGTTCTAATAGGGGTCGTTCCTCTGTTCTTGCAGAACACAGATTCGTCCCTTAGTTCCAACCCAAGTGCGCAAGTGCACGCATCAAGTAATAAAGGGAATATTAATGCCCAAATTATCGTTCCCACGAGGATAGAGTGTTAATTATTGTTTTATCACTGTTTACAAAGAATGAAAATGAGAAGAAAAGTTAGTAAATGAACTGTCTGGTCAAACGTTCCCTACTGTCTTGACAACGTTCCTCAGGAACAGTAGTTTCAATCTGATGGCAAACAGTTGCTCGCTGTGTTATGTATGCGATCCTTCCTGTTTAGAAGAAGGTGAGATAATAATCATTGGAGTTTTATAAGTACTAAGTAAAATAAAATAAAAACTACTAAAACAGAAATAACTATGATCAAGAGACAACAGGTTGGTGGTTAAAATAGTTTAACAGAAGGAACAGATTCACTGCTTCACTCTTAAAGAGGTTGTTTTCTCTGCTCAAGACTTAGCACCTTTTGGTTTTGTCCCAGTTTCTTTGCCTGCCAACTCTGATTCCTCAGCTCATGGTTTAGATGGCTCACAAGTTTCCATATTCCTATGGCTCCCTTGACTCCAACAGGTACTTAGTTCAGAACCTTAAAATGGACGAGTTGGCCCCTTATTCCTAAGGTGACCAGTAGCGTTTTTGCCATGACATCTACCTTCCCCCAATGGCTAAGCTGTCTGAAATTCCTTCCTTATGGAAGTTCCTTTCTCAGTATGTACCCAATTTCCATTGGCGCACAATGAATATAGCTTACTTAGCCAAAGAAATACAAAAAGCTTCGGTCAAAGTTTTGAAAACAGTTCTTTAAGAGTTTCATAGTTTACCCGTTCCACAGATAGTTCAGCTCATGGCTGATAGTTTAAACATAATTATTCTCAACTGAGATCACATAGACCCGAGATTCAGTCAAGAGATAACGATTGGAACGAAGAGAAAAACACTTATATTAATTTAAAAGACAGTTTACAAAAAAAAAACAGAAAATGGAGAAAGATGGGTATTTGCTCGTGAGGAGTCTTGATGGTTGTTTACAGAGAAGAAAAGAGGGGTTGTCATTTAACTACAGTTACAACTTAAAATTAAACTAAGTTACTAACTACTACTAAGTGATCTCTTCCTTTCGGATTGCAAACCCTCCAGGATTCGATGATATTTTTGTGTGAGGGTGGTCCTATTTATAGCTGGAAGAGGAGTGGCAAGACTGTAATTCCTTTGGAGCTAGTTGCTTGAATGAGGGGACGGGACTGTGGCAGCAGAGTGTGAAGCTTGCGTGAATTGCTGGATGGAACAGGATTTGGTGATGATTAGTTGTTGTTTGCAGACCTTCCCATGCTTTGCTTTTGTTTTCAGCCAATGAGAACTCTTGATTTTCTGCTCTTCATGTTTCCAGCTGCTCAGTTGGTGCACCGCCTTGCTTTTTAGAAGTCTTTAACTCTACGTTACCTGCAAAGTGTACAGAAGCATTAAATGAATGGAGCAGGTGCATTAAATGCGTCTTAGTCCGTTCCCCTTTTAATATATTTTAAAGGAATACGTTACTATCCGTTCCCCCACTGTGTTTTTGTTACAAATGTGTAAAACAAGTGATTTTCATGCTGAAGTTGCTCATCAGATGAGAGAACGTTTGGTATTTTGCCATCAAAATGGGCTTAGATGGGAACGAATTTACGTCCCATCAGGCATCCTGCTTGAATCTTTCAAGATAGGGTGCCATAGCTCTCATATACTCAGGACTTAATTCATGCTTCTTTTCAGCAGTCACATTCTTTCCTTTTTCAATTTCTTTTTCAGTTGGCTTCACTACTTCAGCAGGTTTTTCAATTTCCTTTTCAGGCTCACCCGCCTCATCAAGTCTTTTCTCAACTTCAGGAGATGAAAGTACTTTGCCACTTCTAGTTGTAATGGCCAAACAATCTTCCTTCGGATTAGTAACTGTGTTACTAGGAAAAGTACCTAGAGTTCTATCAGTAATTTGCTTAGCCAGTTGGCTAATTTGATTCTCCAAATTTCTGATAGATGCATGTGTTTTTGGTATTGGCTCTAGTCTCCTCCATAAAAGCACTAGAATGATGAGCCATTTGTCCTACCAGCTTCTCCAAATCAGAAGGTTCCTTAGACTGGATTAGTGGGGGCTGCAAATAATTGTTAGACTTGAAATCAAGACCAGTTCCCTGCACCCTCCTCTGAAAATTATTACTTCCAGAAGAAAAATTCTGATTTCTTGGAATATTTTGCGGCGGAGGTCTTTGATCATACCAAATGCCATTCACCTGCATTTGTTGAGGAGGATCAGAAGACAGCAAAGAAGGACATTCATTAGACTCATGATTGTCCTGGCAGTATTCACACACAACCGCAACAACTTTAGCTTGAACACCAGAAAGTTGCATCTTATCAAGCCTCGAAGTCAGATTTGCCATTTGCTGAGATAATAGCTTATTTTCAGCCAACACAACATCTTTACCTTCCAACTGAAGAATACCTCTCTTAAGCTTAGATGACAACCCTTCATTTTCATTGGCGGCCATTCTCTCAATCAGCTCGAGAGTCTCATTTGCTCTCAAAGATTTAATAGTACTACCCGCTGCACCATTCAACACCATTTGAATGTCAGGTTTACAACCGTTGAAGAAGATTCTCACTTGGTTGCCAGCAGTCAAGTTATAATGAGGACATCTCCTCATTAAATCCTTGAATCTGTTCCGAGCTCCACACATAGTTTCACCCTCTGATTGAGTGAAATTGGTGATATCATTCACCATCTGATTGTATCTCTCCATCGAGAAGAACTCAGCAAAGAACTTCTGAGATAAATCATCCCATGTAGGAATGCTAAGTGCAGGCTGTCTTTCCAACCAACTGAGAGCTTTTCCCTTAACATCAAAAGGAAATAATCGCAACCGGATTGCATCATTGGACACCTGAGGATGTTTAGTTGTGTCACATACCATAAGAAATCTGTCTATGAATCTATGAGGATCTTCATTCTCCTCTCCTCCAAACTGGGCTCTCTCCACCAATTGAATAGTGGAAGACTTAAGCTCCCAATTATTGTAATTGAATATAAAATAATATGTTGTGTATTGATCTAATTCAGAGAGTTACAATATATAGAGACCCTAATGGGCTTAAGTGAAAGGCCCAGACCTAATACAATCAGAATATTTACAGATAGGAAGTAATCCAATCATATCTAATCATATCTAATATATTCTAACACTCCCCCTCAAGCTGGTGCGTATATATTGTGAGCACCAAGCTTGTACAAATGTATTCTACCCGAGGACCTCTAAGAGCTTTAGTGAAGACATCTGCTAGTTGATCAGAAGAGTTGACGAAAGCTGTCTTGATTTCTCCTGACTGAATCTTTTTTCGAATGAAGTGACAATCAATCTCTATATGTTTGGTTCTCTCATGAAATACAGGATTAGAGGATATATGTAGCGCAGCTTGATTATCACAGATGAGTGTCATGGGTTGTTTCTGTTCACAAAGATGAAGCTCCTGAATCAACTGCTTTAACCAGATTAACTCACAGGTAGTGTTTGTCATTGCACGATACTTAGCTTCTGGACTAGATCGAGCAACAACAGGTTGTTTCTTGCTCTTCCACGAAATTAAGTTTCCTCCAAAGAAGACACAATAACCGAAAGTAGAGCGCCTGTCCGAGGGTGATCCTGCCCAATCAGCATCTGAATAACCACGAATTTCTGTATTTCCCTGATCTGAATACAACAAACCTTTTCCTGGTGCTCCTTTGATGTATCGGAGGATCCTCACAGCAGCATCCCAATGTGAATCACAAGGGGAATCAAGGAACTGACGAGCCGTACTAACAGCGAAAGAAATATCTGGCCTAGTCACAGTAAGATAATTGAGCTTCCCAATTAGCCTCCGATAACGTCCAGGATCAGATAACGGCTCCCCTTGTCCGGGCAATAACTTGACATTAGGATCCATTGGTGTATCAACTGGTTTACTCCCCAACATACCAGTTTCTTCTAGGATATCCAAGGCATACTTCCTTTGACAGATAAAAATGCCCTGTCTAGATTGCGCCACCTTAATTCCCAAGAAGTAACGCAGCTTCCCAAGGTCCTTTGTTTGAAATGCACTGAATAAATGTTGTTTTAACTGACGAAATCCGTCTTGATCACTTCCGGTGAGAATGATGTCGTCAACATAGACTAACAAATAGATGCACTTATCAGGAGATGTAATCCTATAAAATACAGAATGGTCAACTTTACTGTAGATTAAGCCAAAGGCCTGAACAGCAAAACTGAAGCGACTGAACCATGCTCGAGGAGACTGCTTGAGACCATATATAGGATTTTCGAAGACGACACACCTTCCCAGACTCCCCCTGAGCAACAAAACCAGGTGGTTGCTCTATGTAAACTTCTTGTAAATCACCACGAAGAAAGGCATTTTTGATGTCAAGTTGAAGGAGTGGCTAGTGACGAACAACAGCAAGAGCAAGAAATAGGCGAACTGACGTACCATCTTAGCGACCGGAGAGAATGTATCGCTATAATCAATGCCGAATATTTGAGTAAAACCCTTTGCAACTAGGCGTGCCTTGAGTCGATCAACATGGCCATCAGGTCCAACTTTTACAGTAAACATCCAGTGACAACCAACTATAGACTTCTCTGGAGAAACAGAAACAAGGTCCCAAGTGCCATTGGAATGAAGTGCAGTCATCTCATCAAGCATCGCTTGGCGCCACCCTGGATGGGAAAGTGCTTCACCTGTGGAAAACACTTAGAACAAAAGAGGGTTTAAAGCGAAAACAAGGTTTCTAAGCGGAAAACAATTAGATATGATTAGGTTTTAAAGCGAAAACAAGGTTTCTAAGCGGAAGCGAGGGTCCCTAGAACAAAAGAGCTCTGATACCAAATTGAATATAAAATAATATGTTGTGTATTGATCTAATTCAGAGCGTTACAATATATAGAGACCCTAATGGGCTTAAGTGAAAGGCCCATACCTAATACAATCAGAATATTTACAGATAGGAAGTAATCCAATCATATCTAATCATATCTAATCATATCTAACAATTGTTACCAATTATCGGATGAACAATGCTCGAGTTCGGCCTATTGAAAGCTGGAGTAAGAATAGTATCCATGAATGGATTGTCTGCATCATTATTTCCTGCCATGATTTGTGGTTCTTCAGGCAGAGTCTCTAACTCGTTGAATGCAAGCTTCTTCCGAGCGAGTTTTTTGTTTCTCCTTTCAGTCTTTGTAATCTCCGAATCAAATGGAAATTCTGCAGCTTTGCCTCGCATACAACTCAGAAAAGAGATTAGTAGCACTTTTTTTAAAAAAATAAAATAAATAAAAGAAAAAGAAAAATATTCACAAAATCCAATCTTAAGGATCAAGATTATACGATATAAGAAACGCCAATCCCCGGCAACGGCGCCAAAAACTTGATGCTACCCGGCAAGTGTACCGATCGCACAAGTAATATAATGATAAAAAAGTATCGTCTCCACAGGGATTGTGATCGAATATCAAATAATTGTCCTTTTAAGATGGAAGGAATTCAAATAGGTATGAGAAATATTGTTGAATTGATTAAAGATAAGAACTAAAAATAAAAACGTATTTTTAGGGTTTTTGTGATGAAAAATAAAAATAGAGATTGATTTGTAAAAATATGAGAAAGCATTGTAGCTAGAGTACACTTACCAAATGATCCCCACTTCTTACGCTGGATTGATTTACAGTACTCATTTACATAAATACTCAGATAATTTATCATCTAAAAATAATTAGTTAAATTCCAATCCCTTGGCAATCTAACCCTTTAACCCCAATTGGAACCGCAATCCCTTAGCAATCCCTCATGGAATTAAGCAATGAACACGATAACTAAAACATCTGCAACCAAATATACGTCTATTCCTAGCACGCATACAAATTGTTATCCTACTCCCTTTCAAAATCAAAATCCCAATAATCCTATCTAGGGTCCCAACCCTCAAACTACCATCAACTATTAGATTGATCAGTTCTAACAAAGAAGATAGAAATTACGCACAATATAATAAGCAAATATGTATATAAAATGCTCTTTTATGACTTAATTCTCATCATTTTCAGCTTGGAAAACTACATCTGCCAGAGGCACATCAACTCTCCCAATGCCCAAAGTCCCAAGATATTCCCTATACCTTGCAACCATTCCCTACCCTTCCTCACCTCACAAAACACACCCATAACAGAAAAAGTGAATATTATTCCCATAACCAACCACACGCTATTATTCCCATAACACCTTACAGTTATTAGGGACAGTAACAGACTGCTTGTGTCAAGTCCAATTTGATAAAGAACATGGAACATGTAAAAGGAGTGACATATATGATAAGGAGCTCCGCTTTTGGTTTTCATCATTACAAAAACTTGAATGCTGGCAGTGGTAGCTAATTAAAATATTACTTTTATCTGTGAAGTTTAAGATGGATATTCTAATCTGCTCTTGGATGAGTTGGTATGAAATTCTAATTTTTTTTATTTTTTTTTTAATTCTTGCAATAAAAAAATTGCAGAGAGTAATTTTGCATTAGATTTGGTTTCCAGGATGTGATGGAGCCCCCCTGTTGCCCTTGCTGTTTATTATTGTCAACATGGGCTTCAATATCTCATTGCTTCATCTCCTCAAGATCTCTTCAGCTGTTGTCTCTTGTCTAGCTTCCACATTTTCAGGTATGTGATGTGTTTCACTAGAATTATATCTATATTAATGAGGGAAGTATTCATGTAATCTCTAAGAGTTGCTGATGCAGAATGTGTTTGGGGTTAGGAAGATTGATGTTAGGTTTGGAACATTCAGGATTAGTTGCTGTACTGCAGACAACACTTGAATTTTTTTTCTCTTGTTTTTTTAAAACCGGTTATCAGGGAATTGTTTCTTTTTTTCTTTCTGGGGTTTTTAAGATTAGAGTTTCGGGACAGTACAGTCAGGGGGCATTTTCTTTATTTTATTTATTTTGGTAATAATGGGTATTTTCTTTAAAAAATAATATGGGCAAGAGATAGTATTATTTAGGGTTTTCAAGAAGAGAGGGTGGGGAGCTTTTGAATTCGTCTGTGAAAGTGAACAGTGGATAGTAAAGTCTCAGTGGAGGAAAATGAAGAACAGCTGTAACCCATTACGATTAGGAAATCATGGGAAAAATATTTGCAATTTCGGAAATATTGACTAAAGTCAGAAGGTATGGTTAATCTATGCTTAAAAGGTACCCAAAAATCAGCTCTATTAACTACTCTTCTATCTGTCACTAGATGTAAAATAAAGTTCTAAAAGAGAAGCATTATATAAGCCTGGTTTGCTTTTGAGCATATAAACTTAGGGAATAGATCTGACGACTATTCGTAGTTACTTTTTCTTCATCTAACGACTACAAAGAATAGATCTAGTTAGTAAAATATAATAGGTTGGCTCACAGCTATCATTTTACCTTAGCTATTTTGGCTGCCATTTCACATAATATGGTCTAGTCTGACCGGTCTACAAATTAGAAACTAGCCTAAATAATCTCAAATAGGAAGAGGAAATTGAAATAGTTTGCTTTTCTGTATTACTGTCCTTTTCATTCACATTAGAATATCATTTATTAGCTGTATTGGGAATTTTTGTAAAATAATTTTTAATTAATGCAATAGGTTTAGGTCTTTTAGTTAGTTCATTAATTAGACTATTCATTGCCTTCATTACCAGAGTTAATATCAAGTTTTAGTCAATGGTTATTTGAACTATTAGACTTATCAAAGACTTTCACTATAATGGTATGAATTTGATCATATCAATGGATAGTTGTTAGCCATGTTATAAAAACCGGATCGACGCAGCCAGGTCAACCTGGAAATCGGTCATGTAACCGATCCGGTTTTTATATTGGACTGGCCATGTTATAGAACCGGTGTGACCCGGCCGTTTGAAAACCGGTGACTCGGTCGGTTCAACCGGTGACCTAGCCTGGTTTGTAAAAAATAAATAAATAAATAAATTAGTTTGTTCTCATGAATTGATGTCTTCCTTTTTTTTCACTCTCAAACACAAATGGTTTATTTTTTTTTGAAATATTTGAGTCATTTGTAGCTTTTTAACTTACATAGATTATGTACCTACAATACTAATATTATTTTGATTATGCAATATGCAGAAAATTTTGATTTGATTTATAGTTAGAGATGTCGTTTACTGAACCTGAAACACCATTATCACAAATATTATATGTTTGATTGATCTTTTGTTAGACAATGATATGTAATTTATTATTTTTCATATTAAAATATTTGAAATTGGTATCTTTTTTTACAGGTATTTAAGTATATTTATAGTTTTTTTAATATAAATTATAGATTTATATATACTTACCGAGTCGAGTGATCCACTGATTAAACCAATGACCTAGTACCTCGACTCCGTCAATAACCAGGCCAGATTTAATAACATTGGTTGTTACATTGGTGAGTATTGTATTTTCTTGTGGGGGTTACGATTTGTCATTTTGCTCAAGGGTTCTTGGGTTGATAGGCTATTGTCCTTGTCTATTGTTAATAAAAATATGAAAATATGTTACTGGAGATCATGACACCTTGCAATATTATCTGAAATTTTTGAGTGGGAATTTACTGAAATAGTAAAGTTTTTTCTTCCATTTTAAAAGAATTTATAGTGTATTTAAATGCATGCTATTGGACATTGAGTTAAACCCAACTGATTCAATATGGCTTTTGTGGCAGTCCCAATATCTATCTATGTGTTTACGCTGCCATTGCCGTACGTTGGTGTTGCCTCTTCTCTTCCAACAGGTTTTCTTGCAGGGGCCATCATTCTGATCATGGGATTGCTCATTTATGCTTGGACCCCTTCAAGAGGTTCCTCCAGTGCTTCCTTCACGGCTTCCACCTAGAGACGCTAGGAGGGGTTCGAACCTCAATCATTGGTCCAAGCCCAAATAGGTTATATGCCAACTCGCATTACAGCATATAGTACAGCCAATGATTCCGGTCCACTCTTTCGTGATGGTAATTTTTGTTTCAACAAATAGCTAGTCCCGTGAAGAAAAGGAAATGGGAAGTGAAATCCTGCTGAGCTTGCTCAAGTGATAAAGAAAGAGTATGGATTAGTCCAGTTCAATTTTTTTGTAAACTTCGAGAAAAGAAAGAAAGAAAGAGAGGAGAGAGTATTTCATGGCTGGGAAACTCTGAAGAAAATGTCAAGGAGAGAATGTTAAAAAGGTTCTTATCAAGCATTTATTTCCTTTTTGTTGAATAGCATATTGTTGAGGAGCCAAGGAATGGGTTTTTGAGGGAGAAATGCGTTACACACTTACACATTCAGTTTTGGAAATATTTTTTAAATTTTATCATATAAAGAGAATTTGGACATTGTATTTTGGAATAGGTGTGAGTGGATTTTCTAACGTGTGTTAATTAAACATAATCATATTATGTTGGGAAGTTATAATTATATAAAGGTAGATTAATGATGATAAAGGAAGAAAAAAAATATGGAGATAGGTAGTTATAAAATTATCATCGTTGATTTTTTTGGTATGGTTAGGATTCTCTCAAATGATATGATCATGTTGATTAAATATGAGAAAATTTATTTTCATGTCGGTTTGTTTAGAAATTAGTTTATAGGCTTTCTTTTCCAATTCTTTGACAAGGTTTAACTAAGTCTATAGGATATTAAAAAAAAAAAAAAAGTCTATAGGATCTACACCAAAAAATAAATAAAATATATGGGATAGTTTATAATTTATTATTTATTTTAAATAAAATTATTATTTAAATAATTTTTTATAGTAAAATAACATTATTTTAATTATTTTTTAATTCTTGAAGTCTTAAACAAGTTAACGTATCTAGGTCATGTCTATAGATATTAAAATATAGGTAAAGGCAGATCTATATTATTAAATTAATAGATTAGGTCAGATTAATGAAATGTACAATCTTCATGTGATACTCATTAGCTATCTCGGATTCACGTATTTTGGGTAGTACAATAAATGCTGATAATAGAAACGATAACATATTTACCAAAAAAAGAAAATATAAAAAAAGAAGAAAGAAACGATGACATTGAAATGATTTAGCAACTTTTAGGACAAAATTGACACAAGTCAAACAATTGGAACAAAATTAAATCATGACTCCAAACATTAGGAACTTATAACCTATGAAGCACCGACACTTCAAAATCCTTGACGTGTCGTATCCGACACTTTTCGACACTCTAATACTCATTGCAAAGACTAAAAAATGGTCAGAGTTTATGTTGCTGAGCTCAAACTATTAGATTCGTTAGATTACGATTACTATTTTATTGAGTATAATATAAACATTTTGAATATCTTATGTTTCTTTACAAAATTGATGTGTATTATAAGTTTAACTTTATTTTTTTGTTAAATTATTGAATATTAAATATAATATACACTACATAAATTAAAAATAATATATAATATCAAAAAGTGTCATAACGTGTCAAAATTTAACATTTTTTAGAATTAACGTGTCGGAGTGTCGTATCCTCTGTCGGTGTCGGTGCAACATAGCTTATAACTTGTTTGGTAAATTTGTTCTAAAATATATTTTTAGAATGAAAAAAGAGAAGATTCATTTGATTAGTAAACTTTTTCTTCTTAAATTCATTTTCTGAATTTTTTTCAACTGTATTTTTTTTAGAATAACATGTTATTACTGGTTTTTTTATTTTAAATTGATTTTTTTAAATTAATTATGTATATCTTCTTTATAAAATTAATATTTTTTTACTTTTAATTTATATTCAATTAGTTATAGTTTTCATATATCTAAACATTTTTTAGCTTAATTTTTGTCTCCTTTAATTTTTAATTTTTTATATTTTCCATATAGGTGAAGATTTTTGAAATTGTGGGTTATGATGCACCGACGCTTCAAAAAATCTAACGTGTCATGTTCGACACTTCCTGACATTCCAACAATCCAACACGCATTGCAGAGCCTCAAAAAAGGGACCAAAGGTTGCGTTGCATTGCGTTTTTAGTTTCAATTATTATGTTCGTTGGATTACGATTACCATTTTATTAAGTTTAATATACATATTTGTGATATCTTATATTTCTTTACAAAATTGATGGGTATTATAAGTTTAGCTTTAATTTTTTTATTAAATTATTAAATATTAAATATAATATACACTACACAAATTAAAAATATTATTTAATATCAAAATGTGTTCTAACGTGTCGAAATATAATATTTTTTAGAATTAATATATCGGAGTGTCGAATCGTATCGTATCGTGTCTTGTGTCGATGTCGATGCAACATAGGTGATGGGAAGCTCATTGATATATAAGGGTGCGAACTACTCTTAAGTTGAAAACAAATTTTAGGAATAAAAGTTGAACAAGAATGATTTACCCTCAAATACAACGCAATTTAAAATAAGTTTCTTGAGCTTGTTTACAATGAGAAAGCCTATGTTAGAGTCCTTTGTTGCCATGTTAGAGTTGTCAGTAAGTGAGAATGACTTACATCACTCGTCTGGTGCTGCCGCAATCAACAAGAAGCAATGGTTTTTAGCCGGTAACAGTGGCAAATCCATGTTAGAGTTGCCAGTAAGTGAGAATGACTTACATCACTCGTCTGGTGCTGCCGCAATCAACATGAAGCAATGGTTTTTAGCCGAAAACAGTGGCAAATCACTATAGGGAAGACAAGGAAGACGGGGGGGGGGGCTCGTCTGGTGCTGCCGCAATCAACATGAAGCAATGGTTTTTAGCCGAAAACAGTGGCAAATCACTATAGGGAAGACAAGGAAGACGGGGGGGTGGGGTTAGGAAAGCAACCCAAAGGATTGAGAGATTTTTGGTGTTTTTTATTGTTCAAACTTTAATATTGTAGGATCAATCAATAATTACA
The DNA here is from genome assembly GCF_033153095.1 of Gastrolobium bilobum. Taxonomy (NCBI): domain Eukaryota; kingdom Viridiplantae; phylum Streptophyta; class Magnoliopsida; order Fabales; family Fabaceae; genus Gastrolobium; species Gastrolobium bilobum. Next base: position 279,191 of record NW_026897370.1, read on the forward strand.
TATTTACCATTAATGAAAACAATAGTTTAGCCTCGCACATTGTAACACCCCGTCTCAAGCCAGTTTCTTAACATACATTATGGTATTAAGTGCAACTAATTAGTCAAATAAACGCGAAAGCTAATCATATTAATTCACAATTAAACTCGTATAAGTGAATAACTTTTTTTCCTTATGTATTGCAAAACGCGGAAATAATAACATCTATATCCTTTATTATATTTGTTGAACCATATAACAACCTTAATTCTCATGTTATGTGAAATTGAGAGTTAAGTGGGACAGTTTGTGAATTTTGTGATAGTTAAGAAAATTATAACCGTTGAATCATGAAATTATCATGACAAGGAATGTGAGGAAGCAATTCATGCCTAACAAGTTGTAACACCCCATGTGCACCTGGTGTATTAACATACAAATGGTATTAAGTGCAGCTCATTATAAATGTGGAAGCTAAAATTTCAAATTATGAATCTTTAATGTTAACCAAGTGAATTTACTTATTCTTTTCCAAAAAACGGCCTGTATGTAATTTGCAATAAAGAATTACACTGAATAACCTCATTTCATAAATATAGTATCAAGTCATGGAACTACAACATGTAAAACAGACAATATCCTGATACAGCTTATAAAACTCAAGTATGCAATAAACACAAATTATTCAAATGTGGCATGAACAACCCCCATGCTCCTAAAAAAAATAACAGTGTTATATCTTGTCTCAGGTATAATAGCCATATATAAACACAACGCAGAATCATATCTAAAACGATAACAAAGAAACATGCATAATATTAGCTCAACTCCAGCCTCCTGCCACTAGAGTCTCAGCCTCAGGAACACCTATACCTGAAAATGTGCTCCACACGAGGTGAGATCTCTAACAGAAATCTCAGTAAGACAAGAGGTCCTCGAGGACTCTTTCGCTCCCCAAGCTCACTTACATGTTTATAGTAAGTTCAAAATAATAAATAAAATGCATGTTCATGTTAAAGCAGTATAATAGAGAACTATATCTTAATTCTTAGAAAATCATGTACCATAGTACATATCTCATGTGATGTATGTAAGTGCAGTTCAACTAGCCAAAGAACAGGATAGACATTACGCTCGTCTGCAACCTACCTAAACATGAGGGTCGCTGCCTCATGCTTTACACACCAGGGTTGCTGCCTGATCGTGTAAGTACCCAACATCACATCCATACATTCCATCAACAGGCATATCCACATATTTCAAATAAATAACAATGCATATATCATTTTCATAAAAGCATACCATGCACATAAACCACCCTCCCATGGAGGTCAGTGGAACAAATAGAGGATAAATCCGAGAACCAGAAGCTTACTTGTCAAGCTAAACCCTCCCTCAACGACTCGGTGTCCAAAGGGTCACAAGTAATAACAGTGTCTAGCAAGGTCACAGATATGTTTTCATAACATTCGTACTATTAATAAACATATCCTAGCTTTTCAGATTAAAAGAACATTATTTCTTTTTTGTTTCGCTACTGGAGGCTCTTTCCAAAGCCTCAAGCATTCACCCACTTGGGTTCTGACTTAGTTAAATTATTACAGAGGCTCACATTAACCATTAAAGGATCCTAATTCATCATACTCGGTTCTGTTTGGACAAAACAACACAAAATACGAAAATCCCAGAATATCCGGATATCCCTGGGCCATTATCCGGATATCACATATTCGGATATCCTTCAGCCCATATCCGGATATTCATATTCGGATATTTCGCGACAACATGCAGTTTTGCATTTTCGCGAAGATATCTGATGGGACGAAAATTCATCCCATCTAAGCTCATTTTGATGGAAAAATTCCTTCTGTTCCTTCATCTGGTGACCATTTTTTGCTTTAAAAACACATTTCTATATCTTAGTAACAAAAGCACCAGAAAGGAACGGATGATGATGTCATCAGTTGAGAATGCAAGAAAAGGGGAATAGATTGACTCATTAATACACATGCTCCACTAACCCTATCTTTCTGACCACTTTGCAGGAAATGTTGAAAAGAAGCTTCCAAAAAGTAGAAAGAAGTACAACAATCAAGCAGGAAGAAACGTGTACAGCAGAGAATAAAGAGTTACCATTGGGTGAGAGAAAAAGCAAGCATGGGGAATTCAGCAGAAAAGGCAAATCTCAACAATAAGTTGTCCTATCCAGCAACTTGCTTCACAAAAGAGCACTATTCACACTGCCTCCTCATGCAGTCAAGAAACAACTCAAGTAGAATTACTAGTTTTTCCATCCACTCTTCTGGCCTATAAATATGACGTTCCAACACGAAGAAAGCATCGAATTCCTTAAGGAGAGATCACTTAGGATAGTTTCATTTTCTATTTTTCTGTTGTATAGTTTTAACAATAGTTAAGTGACAACAACGCTTCCCCCATTCTCTTTCCACCATTTGAGACTCCTCACGAGCAGCAACCATACTTCTCAATTTTATTTCCTTGTAACCTAACTTGTTTCGTATTAATAGATGTTATTTCTCTTCTCTTCCATTCGTTATCTCTAAACTGAATCTCGGGTCTATGGGACTTCAGTTTGGAATAATTATGTTTATGTTTTCAGCCATGGGCTAAGTTATTTTGGGAATGGAAAAACTGTGAAACTCTTAAAGAACTATATTCAAAACTTTTGCATTGAAGCTTTTATATTTCTGTGCTTTATTCTTTGTGTATCAATGAAAATTGAAATCAAGTGAGAAAGGAACTTCCTTAAGGAAGGGATTTCAGACAACTTAATCGTAGGAGGAAAGTAAAGTTATGAAAGCAACACTACTGGTTACCTTAGGAATAAGGAACCACCTCATTCTCTGAAGGTTCTGAACTTAGTAACTGTTGGAGTCAAGAGAACCATAGGAATATGGAAATTTGTGAGCCATTCTAGTCCATGAGCTGAGGAATCAGAGTTGGCAGTGAAAAGACCTGAACAAATTCAGAAGGGTTAAGTCTAGAGTCAAGAGTATAACCATTTAAGAATGGAACAATGGATCTGTTCCGTGTGTTAGAAATTGTTTTATCCATCCATACTGTTGTCTCTTAAATATTGTTATCTTTTAGATATTCTCGTTTATAATTCTTGTGACCACACAATCAAAACTCCAATTGTAAGAACCCATACCGTTAATTAAGGAAGTTAATTAATTAATTATGTGAAATTAGAAAATAATTCCATAATTGACCCTAATAATTATTATGAGTCTTAGATAATTATTATAGTAAGTGAGTAATAATGCTGAAAGCCGCTTTTCTACGAAAAATGCAGATACCGGTTCTGCTACTCGGTATAAATGCGTACCGATGAAGTATCCCAGAATATTATAATAAGTGCATGAATATTCCTAGACTATTATATAAGACTTGTAAAACAAGTTTCAGGTGAAAATAATGAGAACTGATGCCAGAACTGATACTGGCTATGGAAAAGTGTGTCCCGGAAAGGTGCTGCGAAAAATAAAATAAAAATATGTTAAATCTCAGAAAAATGAGTAGGATCAGATTTCAAAGTTTGGGATTAAGATTCTAAGCATAGCTATTAATGCTAATACTGTGCGTTTAGAACTTAAGCAGCTATATATAGCTAATGACACATGATCCTACGGTATTTTCCCTTTGTTTCTACGTGAGTTGGAGCTGCTGATCAGCCTCCTCCTCTTCCTTGCCTTCTTGCCTTTGAGAAAAGCCACCAAGTTGCCACCTTTCCTTGATTTTCTCTAGCTAATCCTTGGAAACACTTAGTTGAGTGTATGGTGAGTGTGGAGGTCAGTTTTCTGGGTTGTTTCATCTCTGTTTTGTTGAGTTATGGGGATGAGTTCATAAGCTTTGTTGAGGGAGCCTTGTCATGACTTTAGAAGCCTTGTTGGTGTGAAAGAACCAAGCTTTATTGGTCCATTTTCGTTCACCTTGAAGCCAGTACCCTAGGAGCTGAAGTGTGAGCTCCAAGAGCATTCTTTTATCTGTTTTGAGCTGTTGGTAAGCTTCATCTACCTTGACCATGTGTTTCCTTGGTTAAAATTAGAACCTTCATGCATGTAACGAACTAAAGTTAACAACTTGAGGTCGGGTAAGCTTACACACACCTAGAAATGCATGTTTAGGCTTCTGTAATCGGTAAAAGTTGGACCTTTGGCTTGATAACTCGCGAAATTGCAGAATCTGAGTTCTGTCGCGAAATATCCGGATATTGGGTTGGAAATATCCGGATATTGATATCCGGATATGGGGTTCTGAATATCCGGATATTGACAGAGAAATATCCAGATATTGATATCTGGATATGCCCCTGACAAATATCCGGATATTTTGGGTTTTTGAAGAACAGTAGCTGCATTGTTCATACAGAATGATGTTTAGGGTTTGTGGACCCTAGACTGGTTAAGTTGAGCTTCTGTATTAATTAGTTAAGTCAGAATCTAAGTGATTAAGGGCTTGTGGCTTTGTGAGAAGCCTTAAGACACGAAATGTAAAGGAAAGACGTTGTCCTTGTGTCTTATACCTGTTGAGTATGATTTTGATATGATTGTTGGTCCAAAACAGATTGTGATTCTGTTGTGTTTGAGCTTTGAGATTGGTTGGACTCTTGGCTTGAATTGTTAGCTTGCAAGGTAAGCTTTCGTGTCTTCGGCTTAGCCATTGTTGGTTCCACCATGTCCCATGGGGGTATGGTTATATGCATGATATTGTTTTCATGATATATTGATTTGTTGGAATACTGTTGAGCTGTTATATGCGAGTGCTTTTATGATATGCATGTGGTGTTCCACCTATAGGGTAAGCCTGAGTATGTGGTATATACAAGAGGGTGAGGTTGTGGGTGAGGTGCAAGCGATGTTACTTGTACTAACTGTAGGTAATAGACGTATTCCTGCATTTCTCTGGCCAGTAGAATAGTTAAAACACACATGGCATGAGTATCTGTTGCACTGCATAGTTTTGGAACTTATACTGTTAAATGCTTTTGAACTTATATTGCTCGTGTAAGTGAGCTTGGGGTGGAAGATCCTTGAGGACTCCTTGTCTTACTGAGATTTCTTTTTAGAGATCTCACCCCATGTTTGGGGCACATATTTCAGGTTCAGGTAATGCGGGGGTTGAGACCTCTAGCGGCAGGAGGCCGGGGCTTAGCTGATTATATGCTGTTATGCTACTTATGTTGGATGCTGGATATTGACTGTTACCTCTTATGCTTTTAGCTTCATGATAATATTGTTGAGACTGCTGTGGGGATTTGTTTCCTTATTTGGGTGAGCATGAGGATTGTCCATACCACTTTGACTTGACTTTATGCTTAGTTGTTTCTAGTTGTAATTAATAATGTACCAGGATATTGTTCGGACTACGTGTTGTAGATCCGTGACTTAGATACTCACATCTATGTTATGAGGTATTTCAGTTAGTTGTCTTTTGCAATTTACATACAGGCGATGTTTTATGAAATGAATTAAGTAATTCAACTTGGCTAATGATAATGACGTCATAATTGAAAAGAAAAAGATATTCCGTATTTTTAAATTAAGCGTGGCTTAATACGATGATATGATAACAAACCGGAGATATATGGGGTGTTACATTTTATGGTATCAGAGGACTTTCTAGGGAAAAGCATGTATGTATTGCAATAACTTAGGATGTTTTGTTGTGAGTCGTGTATGTGTGTTCTCTCCATTGGGTTTTGTTATGATGATGCATATGTGACCACATTGTGTGGGCCTGATCAACTCACTCTTTGTGTAACTGGTGCAGAGTCATAGTACTACCTCGGAGGAACCGAGACACTAGCGGGGATCAACCTGATCCTGTCCTGACTGTATTGGCTGAAATGCAGGCGGCTAGACTAGCTGACCAGGAGGCCATGATAATGGCAAACCAGGCTATGTTGGACGCCATCAGAGAGGCGAATAGGAAAGCCACTGAGGATGTATTGGAGGCGAACCGCCTGGTGAACATGACTATAATGAGGGTCATGTTGGAGGAGATGAGGGTTGGTTCTGCTGTTGACCAGTTTCCTCCGCCACCACCTCCACCTCTACCTCCACCTTGTTAGTATTTGGGTGTCCTAGAGACAATCTTATGATTAAATAAGGACATAGATGTAGACCTTTTTAATATTGTCGCAAATAAATAAAAGCACTCTTTATCTTGTTTCATAATTCGGTCTCGATATTAATGTTAATATATTATGAATAACTTGATAAACCCCGTGGAATAAAATATGTATCTCTTGAATATCTGTGATGAGATCACGATCATGAGGATTCAAGAATACCGGATGCTTATTCCTAATATTATGTTCCTAGTCTAGAGATACTGAGAATGGGGTCAGTAATCTCGGGTAAGACTAGCACGACTTATCTACTTGTATATGGATACAAGGTATAGACCTCATGTGCTACAGATATGGAGATGTCTTAGCTAAAGTCGTGGGTGGACCTATAAGGGTATAGCTCGCACTGAACGGACCCACAAAGAGACTCTATGAGGAGATCTCACAGATAGTATCATTAGAGTAGTCTCTTCATATTTGGGTATGTCTTTCCTTAGACCAAAAGTTATCACTTAGACTGTGTTCTAGAAGGCATGCTTTGACTGTATACCTCGTCTGCCTGAAACATGGAGACTCATAGGTATGCTCTTGGGCTTGTCGTGATAGGGCACAGGGCTAAGGTGATAAGCTGAAGGAATTCGTCAAATCTCTGTGAGAGATTAGGTTATCCTTAAACCGAAGAAATCAGGATGACATTTACAGTGACTCGGGAATCTATGCATAGTAAAAGAGATCATAAGATGATCCGCCTTTAGAGTCAGTAAATTGAGGACTCCTTATTTCATATAAAGCTAACCCTAAACCGCAAGGGTTGATGCGTTTCCTTACCCTAGGTTTTATGGGAAGGTAACCGAGACGAAGGGACAAACATACGGCAACCAAATATGTTTAATAGGATGATCAAATCATTAATCTAACTAGTTCTGGGGAAACAAAGCATTGCTAGTGCTCTGTGTTGTCATTAGATGGGTTGTGGGCTTATTATTGGGCCCAAGCCCATTTATGTCAGTGGCTAAGTTGGACCTAATGGGTCACACACAAACACCTAATTGTCTAGATGCTCTAGCATTAAAGATATTGGGCCTAATAATAGTTATTAGCCCAAGAAGTTGTTTGGAACTCCACCTAAAGGGGTGGAGGGCGCATGGATCATTGTAATGGGCTTGGATAGTCCAAGACATTACTAATTAATTTAATTAGTTAAATTAATTATCAAACATTTAAATTTTGAATTTTGGAATTCGAAATTTGAATTTTGAAATTTTGAATTTTGAATTTGAATTTCGAAATTCGAATTTTGAATTTGAAATTTGAAATTGGAAATTTGAAATTTGAATTTTGAATTTTGAATTTTGAATTCGAATTTTGAAATTTGAATTTTGAAATTTGAAATTTGAATTTGAATTTTGAATTTGAATGTTTGAACATTTGAATTTGAATATTTGAATGTTTGAATTCAAATATTTGAATTCGAATTTGAATTGCCTATGAAAGGTTGTTTCATAACAAAAGGATAAGATGAGATCTTGTTGGAACAAATCACTAGTATCATGAGAGAATCTTTTGGACATAATCCAAGGCTATATATGCCGCTGATTTGGGCTGTTGGTGAGCAAGATTTGCTCATCAAAATCAGCTCCAGAAGATTCAGTCAGTTGGGAGAAAATCTGAGTGAGTTGATTCAAATTTGAATGCAACTACTCAGATGTATGTGGTCACCTTTTTGGGCTATACGGGGCGCACCATATAGCTGATCTTATGAAGATTTCTGATCAGAATCTTGAATAGGTTTTGAACCAATTCTCAAGAGAATATTCCAGGAGCCTGTTAGCAATTTTTGAAATTAAACAGCTCCACTTCCCTCTCTCCAATATGGCGCCTAATGATCAGATTTTTGGGAGAAAAATCTGATTGGTATTTTATTTTAAATACTCTCCTCTTATGCGCCTAAGTGGTTAGTTGTTCCTCCAAGGGTTTTTTCTGAAAAGCCTAGCCTATTCTCTCCTTTCTCCTGCGCCACTTGTGAAGCTTTCACATTGAGAGCTTCACTCTTTCAAACACTTTCACCTAGCCTCCATCTTCACACATAGAGCGCCTAGCAAGCCTCTTGGTGGTGATCATCCGGTGGCTTCACAAGAAGGAGTTCTTGCACCTAGACGAGTGGGTGGTGTGGATCAACATTAGAGGGTCTGAACCCTTCATACCTGCCTTGATCATCTGGTGATTTCACGAACAAGGTAACATCATGTTTTCCTAAAGCATGATCTTGATGTGCATGTATATTCCGCAAAGAAAAATTTTGTTTTTCCCTCTTGCATGCATCGGCCTTCAAGGCCATTTCGAACTTTCACACCTAGCCTTCAGGACGAGAGCCTGAGTCACGTTGAGGGTGTCATTCCTCTTACTGGGGTGATGGAACCCTACTTGGAGCTTGCTGAGGATCGTGATGTGATTGACTGCCGGCTTAATGCTTTCCGTAAGCATAAGCCACCTACCTTCGATGCATCTTATTATCCTATTGCAGCTGCAAGATGGCTACAGGCGTTGGATAAAATCTTTCGGGTCATGCAATGTACTGACTCACAGAAGCTGATGTTCGCCACGTATATGCTGGAGGGCGATGCCCATGAGTGGTGGATGAACACCTCTCACACTTTTGAGATGCAGGGTCATGTTATGACATGGAAATTCTTCGAGGATTGCTTTCTGGGTCGGTACTTCCCTTATGATGCGCAGGAGAGGAAGCATGGGGAGTTCAACAGATTAGTGCAGGGCTCGTTGTCTGTTGACGAGTACCTAGCAAAGTTTAATGAGCTGGTTAAGTTCGCTAACTTTCGGATGGCTATGCCTATTCTGACCTTTTTGGCTACTAAGTTCCGCAGAGGACTTAGTGAGGAGATTGCAGAGCGTTTTGCTGGCGACTTCGAGGGATTTTGGAACATTGGTTCAGCAGTGTCGGGACATCGAGGATGTCTATATTACGAGTAAGGACAAGAGGGACAAGATTGCTGAGACGAAGGGAACTGGTAGTTCCTCTTCGTGGAGAGATAGGAAGTTTGGGGGAAGAGGCAAAGGTAAGCAATTGGCGGCTAGGAAGATGCCTATTCAGACCAAGGGGACGTCGACACAAGGGAGTTCAGCTAGACCTCCTACTCTTAGATGTACCGGCTGTGGGAGATTCCACGTAGGGCCGTGTGCTACCGGCCAGTTGATCTGTTTTCAGTGTGGCCAGGCGGGCCACTACTCCAGAGATTGTCCGTCATCAACGGCGAGAGCTGCAGCAGTGCGGGCAGTTCCATTACAGATGATTATGCTTCCACCTACAGCGGCACCTATTGTGCCACCTGCCACAGGGAGAGTTTACACTTTGGATCGGCAGCAGTCGAACCGAGCTTCGAACCTTGTCAGAGGTACTGTTTCCATTGGTGGATCGATTTTTGATGTTTTGTTTGATTTCGGGGCTATGCATTCTTTTATTGCTACCCCGATTTCTGTGGGGCTTGAGTTACCCATGTTTGTGCTTTCTCCACCGTTGCGGTGACCACCGCCACCGGAGAAAAGTGTGATTCTACCACTGTGCATCGAGATGTTGTGTTTCAGTGGGATGGCCGCGATCTTCGGTAGATCGGATTGAATTGCCGATGGAAAATTTTGGAGACCATCCTTGGCATGGATGGTTCATCCTATAGTCATGTGTCGACTGAAGGATTGATTGATTGTTGTGCCTAGCGTATGGTGATGTCTCCGTGTGATTCCACAGCCAGTTCCTCGCCTTTTATTTCATTGCTATGGGCTAGGAGAGCCTTGTGAGCAGGGACATTGATTATGTCATGTTGGAAGGTTGGTGAGTGGGACACAGGAGGATATTGCTGGCGTTCCTGTGGTGAGGGAATTCCTCGAAGTGTTCTCCGAGGAGATTTGTTGTCTGGTGTGGGGCCTATTTCTCTAGCTCATACCAAATATCCCCACCGGAGTTGGCGGAGCTGAAGAAGCGCATTGAAGATCTTTTGGCGAAAGACTTCTTTAGACCGAGCGTGTCTCCCTGGGGAGCACCAGTTAATTTTGTTTTAAGGTAAGAGGCCTTACGCCATTACTTAATCGTGATGGTGCCTTGTTTGAGAAAGTGAATTTCTCTTCAGGGAATTTAAGTGTGTAACACTTGAACTTTGTGGCAAGGCCACGCGCGATCTTGTATATGTGAGTTTTGTGCATGTACAAGTAGTTTGTGGGTTGAGTGGTCTCCATGACTCTAGGTTCTTATGTTGATTATTAATATGCTTCATAAGTAGTTGGCATGTTAACACCTGGAGTAGTGTAAAGCATGAAATAAGTACGATAAATCGTGGTAATGTATCAATGTTTTTTCACCTTTAATTGACTCTCGATTTTGCAGATACCATGGAGATTGAGGTATACCGTTGCATTGAGTTTTGATTTATTATGTTATTAAATTTGAAAATTTTGCAGGTGTACGCGAACTAAGGTACGTTATTATGTGAATGAATATGTTAAATAACATGTATTGGTTGAAATGAACATGATTATAATTTCGTACCGTGAAATGAATATGAATTTATGTTGAGGATGTTGATTTTAAATTGTAAGTCTTGTTGAGGCTAGAGTCATGGAATAGGACCAAACTCGCTCAAGTTTAGTGTGGATTTGAGTATGTGGGGTTAGGTCACCTCTATTGAGAGAGTGACTGGTGATTACGCTTTTGATGTCTTTGTGAAGTTTCGAGTTTTGACGGTGACTTCCTTGTTTGGGGGTGTACTTCTCGAGACGGAGACTGTGAGAGTCAAGAATGAGCTTTTGGAGAAGATCTAATAGGCGCAAGTGCAGAGAGAGTGCCTGGACTTTATGAGACCAGGCCGATGTGTCTTGGTTTGAAGAGGGACAATGTTGATTTCATGCCCATATGTTTGTTTGCCAGAAGGTGAAGATAGAACACCAGAAGCCTTCTGGTAAGCTTTAACCTCTAGAGATTCCGGAATGGAAATGGGAGAGCATTTCCTTGGACTTCTGTAACAACCCGCATAATTAGGAAGTTGATTTAAAATGCAATTATGAATCTGAATGCATGATAAGAGATCGAATTTCAAGCATAAGAAGGATATGATGAATTATAATCATATATATATATATATATATATATATATATATATATATATATATATATATATAAACCTTAGTTACTACCTAGTAGTTAAATGAAATAATATTCATTAGGGAATTAAAGTGAGTCCTATTTCTTCTCTATGGGCTGCGGCCCAAGCTTCATCATTGAAGCATTAAATCAGCCCCATTCCCTTCTAATCCTAACACTTGGCTGATCAAGTAACTTATCTTAACAATCTGAAAACTTGAAATCCATTAATTTAACCAAAAGGAATCAGAATGCATGCAATGCTAGTGGGCAGAATTAACCACTTATCCTTTTGTCCGAAATCTGCCTCATTCCCTCACTACATGTGCGCCTAGGATAAGGAAAAAGCAAGTTGATTTCTTGTCTATGTATCTAAAACCAAGTCAGCCTCATACCTCCCATGCAACTAATGAAAGAAAAGCAACTCACTTACTCCTCATTATCTCTCCATGTGCGCCTAGCAAGAGAGAAAGCAATCTGTATGCATGTCTTCCCATTGGACAAGAAGCAAACCATTATCTCCCCACTCCTATGCGCATTGTGAAGCAGCAATAAGGCTGATCTCCTTTATCTCCATTCAGAACTATGACTCGGCCAATTAATTTCTCTCTCAAACCGTAAGACTCCTAAGCCAAGGACCACAAAGCACTTCAGCTTGTATGTTCATTCCTTCTCCACTCCTACACAAACCTAGACCGAACACCAAAGAACCAAGATTTCATGATTCTTTCCTCCCATCTTCTTCCACTCAACCGTGAGACCACTAGGGGAGGAACCATTGCATAAGCTTCCACTTCCCTCCTCTTTCCCTATTCGGCCGAACAACCACTAGCAAGAAGGTAAGGTGTTCATCCCTTCCTTGTTCCTACACACTCCACTCGGTTTTGATGGAGCCATTTCTCTGTTTGCATGTAGCTAAAATACAAAATCTTGGAGCATAAGAAGGTGGAGGGTGTTGTTCATTCCTTGGCTGTTATCCTCTTGGCCGATTAGTGATTTTTGGGTACACACAAGGAGGTGAGTCTAACCTCAACCTTTCCTCTTCCACTGTTCACCCTTGCAAGTGTATTTTAAGGGGGGTTAGCTTTTGTCACTTCTAACTCTTTTGCTTCTGCCCTTGTGACTGCTTGGACCTAGTGCTTACAAGCACAAAGAATTGATTTTTTGGAGCTTGAAATGTAGCCTCCATAATTGGGGAAAATGTTTTGTTGGACTAGATTGTTGTACCTAGCCTTGCATGAATTAAACTTACTTGGAGAGCATGCATTAGGTCCCCCTTAGCGCACCATAGGCTGAGAAGAAATGGTTATGTAACAAAAAAAAATCCTGAGCATCTTTTTAATGATGAAAACCGAATCTGCATGTGTTGGAAGACCTTGGATTTTATTACTGCTAACAAGTTATTAAATTAATATGAAGTCAGAAATTGGGTTAGTATAAGGATCTTGGTAAACCGATTAAAATACAAGAATTGGGACGCATGAGAATTGATTATAAATTATAGGATAACATGCACAAAATTCTGACTTGTTGTACACTTGCTTAGGTGCGCATAATTCCTAGAGTGTGGGCTGATTTTGGTGTTGTTTGGTAAATATTTGGACACACAAGGTAAGTGTTAGGTGGTTAAACCTTTTGTGACTATTAGTTTAGTTCATGAATTTTTGATTTGTTGCTCTCATGTCACCACGAAATTCCGTTTGAAAAATATGTGTAAGTTGATCTTGGAAATGCCTTGTTAAACTTCTGTTTTGGAGACATGTTATGCTCGAATTTTTGGTGTCATAATTCAGGTGAACTATGGCTTTCTGATTTTGATTTTTAGTTATACTCATGAACATCATTAAATTGCATTTTGTCATATGTGTGTGAAGCAAAACATAGCATTTCATACATCCATTTACATGCAGTTTTGGAAATCAAAATATTTGATAAAACTAAGCATATGTTTGAGCACGCATCATGTAGGCATCCCTCAGGTACCAGGGAGAAGGAATCGTGGCTCAGTTCGCATAGGTCGCAGTTGGAATTCCCCTCTGTTAGGGCCAAATGGAATCTCCACCGTGTAAGCTAGTATGTGCACCTTAGTGCTATGAACATATAGTATTCTGGCGTTATATACGCACTCTGATTAGATTTTAGTATCTGTTTGGAAAATTTTGATGATGCAACTGTTTGGAAATTCTGTATCTAAACTAATACTGTTGCATTACTGGTTTTGCTATCACACTACTGGGATTTTTCTCACCTCTCTTGGGGCTCAATTTTTATAAAATTGCAGGAGGATGAAGAAGCATTTGATGACGTAGTTATTTTGGTTATTTGCTGTTGAGTGCTGCTGTTTAAAATCATGATGTTTGCTCGTTATTTTATTGGCTGTTTGCTGAATCTTGACGTTATGTAGTATTTTGGAAGTTGACAAATTAAATTTAGTATTCTGTTTTGGAACATGTTGTAGTCTGATTGTTGTAATTGCTTAAGACTTATGTAATTCCGGCGTTTATTTTGTCAAAACGATTTCTGCCCGTTTTAAATTCTGAATTTTGAAAATGATTTAGCGAGCACTTTGCGAGTTCTGTTTCTGGGGCTACAGACCTACGATTGACATATAATTTATATGCACGTAAAGCCCCAGATGTCTAGTTTCGGATTATAGAAACTTTGTGTCCAAAGTCTGAGAATTCGATATTATATGATTTTTTCAAGACAGAAAGGTTTTCTGGAAAAATAACAATTTCAGCAAGCAATGTGTTTCACCAAATTTTCCACTGTTTTCATGAACAACTAGATTTCAACACAAGGTTTTAATTTGTGACTTAATAATGCAGTTTCAGTATTTAATTCGATGACGTTGCCACTCTAATCCGCTTAGCAGGCATCTCCCTTGGATGCATACAGGGGAGGGTGTCACACTAAATGGTATCAGAGCAGTTTTGGTTCGTGGTGTCTGTATGATTGTTGAACTATTTGCTGTTTATACATGCTTGCTGAATTGTCTGCTGATTGCAAGTGACTGTTAAATTGTTTGCTGGTTGTTGTGTGATAGAATGCTGAATTAAATGTTGAATTGTTTGAGATATAGTAATTGTTATAACTAGGATGTTAGAATTATACAGTGATGGGGACAGATGCATTGTTAACTTATCTGATTAGAACTCGAGTACCTACTTGGGATTGCTGTCATGTATATCTTGCAGTGAGTCTGATCAGCTCATTTCGTGGTATTGTTTGTGCAGAAACATGGCAGGTACACGGGGTTCTACTCAGGGAAGACCTAGCAATGCAGCTGATGACCTTATCACTACTGTTGGGGGGTTGGCCACCTTTGTCCAGAACATGAGTCAAGAGTGGCGAGAATATAGAACTCAGAATTCTAACCAACCCCAGATGCATGACAATGCTGAGGAAATTGCTAGGCGAAGGTTGAAAGACTTCCGAAATTTTTAGCCACCTACGTTTGAAGGTGGGGATAATCCGGAGATTGGAGCAAGATGGTTGCAGATGATTGAACACATCTTTGGACGTATGGGATGTCCTGAAGCACACAGGGTTGACTATGCCTCGTATCAGCTGATTGATGAAGCCTTGACTTGGTGGACGAGTGCAAGGGCTTTGCTTCGAGCACAACATGTTGATCTGACTTGGGCGGTGTTGAGATTAGTTTTTCTTGACAAGAATTTCCCTAAGGCTATGAGGAGAATGAAACACACTGAGTTGCTGGCACTGCGACAGAATAATATGACTGTCAATGAATATATTGCTAAGTTTGGGCAGCTGATGGAGTATCCTAATTTGGATCGGAACATCTATGATGAAGAGTGGCAGGTGGAAAAATATGAAAGTGGACTGCACCCAGAGATCCGCAAGCTTATGTTGACTACAACAAATCGTACTCTGCCTGAATTGATGAATCAGAGCCGGCAAGCGGAAGAAATTATAAATGAAGCTAAGAATCTGTCTAAACAGCCAGTGCAATCGCAAGGAGGAAGTAGAGTTGGCCGGTTCTTCAGAAAGAATACCGGAATGAATAGAGGCAAGGGTCCGCAGTTGCAACCTCGGACTGGGAACTTCAAGAGGAATAATGCTCCTGGACAATCATCAGCCGGAAGACAGGGTCCCAATGCTTGTACCACTTGTGGTAAGAATCATGTTGGCGTATGCCGACGCGGGAATAATTTGTGCTACCGGTGTGGACAACCAGGACATTTCATTTCTGATTGCCCACAGAATGCGAATCAGCATCCTACTCAAGCTTGGGTGTTCACCCTTGATGCAAATGAAGCTCAAAAGTATCCAAATCTGATCCGAGGTAATGTAATCTTGAATGGTTATCCTCTTTCTGTTATTTTTGATTCTGGAGCATCAGGTTCTTTTATTGTGGGGCACATTGCAATTAGAATAGGTATCACCCCGGCTCCGTTACCTTATGAGTTACAAATCAGTACTCCTACTGGAGGATCTTGTACCGCATCAGAAATCTGCAGGGGTTGTATTCTGCAATTTGAAGGAAGTACTTATACAGTGAATTTAGTGGTTCTACCGGTATTCAGTCTTGAGGTGATTATCGGTATGGACTGGTTGCGGAGAACGGAATAACTTTGGATTGTTCCTTCGAAAGATGGTAATTTTTAGTCTTTTTTTTACTATTTCTTTATTGCAAGTTAGAAAAGAACTCATTCGGGGAGCTGAAGGGTATCTGTTGTTGATTGAGTCTGAGAGTACAGTTGATACTCAACTTCAAAATATTCCGGTTGTTAACGAATTCGAGGAGGTGTTTCCCGATGAAATTCCTCGATTACCTCCTCACCGGGAGATAGAATTTCCCATTGAACTTCTTCCTGCAGTTGGACCTATTTCTATTGCTCCTTACCGTATGCACCTTTGGAACTTCGGGAACTGAAGAAACAAATAGAAGAGCTTTTGTCAAAAGAATTCATCAGACCCAGTACTTCTCTGTGGGGTGCTCCAGCCATTCTTATTAAGAAGAAGGATGGTAGTCTACGTTTGTGTGTGGATTACCGTCAACTGAACAAGGTCACAGTGAAGAATAAATATCTGCTTCCTAGGATTGATAATTTGATGGACCAGTTGAGAGGTGCCAGGGTGTTTTCCAAAATAGACTTGCGATCGGGATATCATCAAATCCGGGTCAAACCGGAGGACAATCCAAAAACAGCTTTTAGAACTCGATATGGTCACTATGAATATCAGGTGATTCCGTTCGGACTTACTAATGCTCCGACGGTATTCATGGATTATATGAACCGTATCTTTTGCCCATTCTTAGATCAGTTTGTTAGTGTATTCATCGATGACATTCTGATTTATTCTACCAATGAAGAACTGCATGCGGAACATTTGAGGATAGTTTTACAAATCCTTAAGGAGAAACAGTTGTACGCCAAATGGTCGAAGTGTGAGTTCTGGTTAAGTGAAGTCCAGTTCTTGGGCCACATAATTTCAGCAGAAGGTATTGCTGTGGATCCCAGCAAGGTGGAAGCAGTAATGAATTGGGAGCGACCTAAGACCATCACTGAAGTGCGGAGTTTCTTGGGACTTGCAGGCTATTATCGTAGATTCATCCAGAATTTCTCTCAGTTAGTACAGCCTCTCACCTGTCTCACTCGGAAGGGAATGCCTTTTGAGTGAACTGACGCTTGTGAAGAAGGTTTCTTGGAGCTAAAAGGTAGATTGACCAGTGCTCTGGTGCTTACTATTCCGGACCCAACTAGAAAGTTTGAAGTGTACTGTGAGGCGTCTTTGAAGGGACTTGGTTGTGTGTTGATGCAAGATCGGATGTGAAAGTAAAAAGAGGGCCTTGAAGGCCGTAGCATGTGAGAGGGGAAAAACAAAATTTTTCCGCAAGCGGAATACACATGCATATCAAGATACATACTTTAAGACGTATGTCATACCTTGTTCGTGAAAAACTCAAGACGATCAAAGGTAGGTCTGAAGGGTTCAGACCCTCTAACGTTGATCCACACCACCTGCGTCTAGATACAGGAACTCCTTCCAGTAAAGCCGCCAATTGATCACCACAAAGAGGCTTGCTATTCGCTCAATGTGTGATGAGAGGAGGCTATGTAAAAGTGTTTGGAAGAGTGAAGTTTTCTGAGAGAAAACCTCACAAAAGTGGCGCAGGAAATTAGGAGAGAATGGCTTGGTTAGTTTTCTAAAAACCCCTAGAAGGAACATATATAAAGAGGCGCACAAGAGGAGCCTATTTGTTAAAAACAAATCAGATTTTTTTAATCAATAAAAATCCCTTCCAAAAGGGCGCTTCATCAAAGAGAGAGAGAATAGGATTTGTTGCAAATCAAATCTCATCAAATCTTGCCAACAACATCCTATCATATCTTTATGATATATTAGGTTCAAAACCTAATCAAATATCTGATCATAAATCATCATATAATCAGTTATATGGTGCGCCCCATATAGCCTAAATAATGACCAGATACATTTGAGTAATCGAATCACTCAAATATTCTCTCAATAGATTGTATCTTCTGCAGCTGATACTAATGACTAATCATTAGCCATATTAGCGCCCCATATCTCCTTGGATTATGTCCAAGAGATTTTCTCTTGATATGTTCCAACAAGATCTAATCTTGTTATGTTCCAACAAGATCTTATCTTGTCTTTTTCAAACAAGATCTTATCTTATCCTTTTTCGTAATGAAACAATTTTCATAGCCAATTCTAATTTAATTATTAAATTCAAATATTAAAATATTCAAATTTAAACTTTCAAACATTCAAATTCAAAATTCAAATTCAAAATTCAAAATTCAAAATTCAAAATTCAAAATTTCGAATTCAAAATTCAAATTTCAAATTTCAAATTTCAAATTCAAAATTCAAATTTCAAAATTCAAATTCAAAATTTAAATTTCAAAATTCAAATTTTAAATTCCAAAATTCAAAATTTAAATGTTTGATAATTAATTAATTTAACTAATTAAATTAATTAGTAATGACTTGGACTATCCAAGCTCATTACATTAACCATGTGCCCTCCACCCCTTTAGGTGGAGTTCCAAACTACTTCTTGGGCTAATAACTATTATAAGGCCCAATACTTTTAATGCTAGAGCATCTAGACAATTAGGTGTTTGTGTGTGACCCATTAGGTCCAACATAGCCACTGACATAAATGGCTTGGGCCCAATAAGCCCACAACCCATCTAATGACAACACAGAGCACTAGCAATGCTTTGTTGCCCCAGAATTAGTTAGATTAATGATTTGATCATCCTATTAAACATATTTGGTTGCCGTATGTTTGTCCCTTCGTCTCGGTTACCTTCCCATAAAACCTAGGGTAAAGAAACGTATCATCCCTTGTGGTTTAGGGTTAGTTTTTTATGAAATAGGGAGTCTTCAATTTACTGACTCTAAAGGCAGATCATCTTATGATCTCTTTTACTATGCATAGATTCCCGAGTCACTGTAAATGTCATCCCGATTTCTCCGATTTAAGGATAACCTAATCTCTCACAGAGATTTCACGAATTCCTTTAGCTTATCACCCTAGCCCTGTGCCCTATCAGGACAAGCCCAAGAGCATACCTATGAATCTCCATGTTTTAGGAAGACGAGGTATACAGTCAAAGCATGCCTTCTAGAACACAGTCTAAGTGATAACTTCTGGTCTAAGGAAAGACATACCCAAATATAAAGAGACTACTCTAATGATACTATCTGTGAGATTTCCTCATAGAGTCTCTTTGTGGGTCTGTTCAGTGCGAGTTATACTCTTATAGGTCCACCCATGACTTTAGCTAAGACATCTCCATATCTGTAGCACATGAGGTCTATACCTTGTATCCATATACAAGTAGATAAGTCATGCTAGTCTTACCCGAGATTACTGACCCCATTCTCAGTATCTCTAGACTAGGAACATAATATTAGGAATAAGCATCCAGTATTCTTGAATCCTCATGATCGTGATCTCATCACAGATATTCAAGAGATACATATTTTATTCCACGGGGTTTATCAAGTTATTCATAATATATTAACATTAATATCGAGACAGAATTATGAAACAAGATAAATAGTGCTTTTATTTATTTGCGACAATATTAAAAAGGTCTACATCTATGTCCTTATTTAATCATAAGATTGTCTCTAGGACACCCAAATACTAACAGGATGGTCGTAGCTTATGCCTCACGACAATTAAAGCCTCACGAGGAGAATTACCCTACTCATGACCTGGAGTTGGCAACTATAGTGTTCGCACTAAAAATCTGGAGACATTATCTGTATGGCTCACAATTTGATGTTTTCAGCGATCACAAGAGTCTGAAATATTTGTTTGATCAGAAGGAGCTAAACATGAGGAAACGACGGTGGATGGAATTCTTGAAAGATTATGAGTTCGAACTTAAATATCATCCAGGTAAGGCAAATGTTGTAGCTGACGCTTTGAGTCGGAAGACTCTCCATACTGCAACCCTGATGATGGAAGAACTAAAACTACTTGAAGCTTTTAGGGATCTGAACTTGTCTGTTATCAGAAGAAGACATGGAAAAAGGTTGGGCAGAATCAAAGTGGAGAATGAGTTACTCCGTAGAATAAAGAGGGCTCAAAGAGATGAGGAACTAGTCCATAAATTGGCTGGTTTCCAAGATGTAGTTTGGGATGAAAATAAAATGTTGAGATTTCAAGGTCGGTTGGTAGTACCGAATGACGAACTGAAACAAGAAATGCTGCAACAGGCTCATAAGGGTAATTATACCGTTCATCCTGGATCCACTAAAATGTATCATGATTTAAAGACTTCGTTTTGGTGGCCGGGAATGAAACATGATATTGCGGAGTATGTAGCTCGATGCCTTACATGTCAGAAAGTGAAGTATGAACATTAGAAATCCTCGGGACTTCTTCAACCTCTGGAAATTCCCGAATGGAAATGGGATAGTATTGCCATGGACTTTGTAGTTGGACTTCCTCGGACGCGAGAAGGATTTGACGCCATTTGGGTAATTGTTGATCGGTTGACAAAAGCAGCTCATTTCTTGAGTATCTGAACGACTTATAATACAGAAAGGCTTGCCCAGATTTATCTTCATGAGATTGTGAAGTTGCATGGAGTTCCCACCAGTATCGTCAGTGATCGTGATCCCAAGTTCACCTCTAAGTTTTAGGAGTCTTTTCAACGAGCTCTCGGAACCCATTTGAGGTTGAGCACTACTTATCATCCGCAAACCGATGGTCATATTGAACGCACTATTCAGGTTCTGGAGGATATGTTGCAAGCTTGCATTTTAGACCAAGGAGGCAGTTGGGACAAGTACCTTCCGTTGGTGGAGTTTTCTTACAATAATAGTTATCATTCCAGCATCAGAATGGCACCGTATGAAGCTTTGTACGGGAGGAAATGCAGAACTCCTTTATGTTGGGTAGAAGTTGGTGAACAAAGTATTTTGGGGCCCGACATGATTCAGGAAACTTCAGAGCAGGTGCAGAGGATCAAGGAAAATATGCAAAAGGCTCAGTCGAGGCAGAAAAGTTATTACGACAAACGTCATAAACCCTTATCTTTTGAAGTGGGAGACCACGTGTTTCTGAGAATCACACCCACATCTGGACTTGGCAGGAGAATGAGGACGAAGAAGTTGAGTCCGCGGTATTTGGGACCATACCTTATCTTGGACAGGATTGGAGAATCAGCTTATCGCTTGGCGTTACCGCCTAATTTATCGGGAATTCACAACGTCTTTCATGTGTCGCAGTTGAGAAGATATCTCTCTGATCCATCCCATGTACTATAGCCAAAAGAAGTGGAGTTAGAGAAAAACCTGACGTATCCTGTTCAACCATTCCAAATTCTCGAGAGGTCCGTTAAACAACTCCGTTCGAAGGAGATACTGTTGGTGAAGGTACTTTGGAACAATGAATTCGCGTATGAAGCCACCTGGGAGCGTGAAGACGACATTCAGAATCGGTATCCGGAACTCTTTAATTATGTACGTAAGTCTAATTTTGCGGACAAAATTATGTTTTGGTGGGGAGAGTGTAACAACCCGCATAATTAGGAAGTTGATTTAAAATGCAATTATGAATCTGAATGCATGATAAGAGATCGAATTTCAAGCATAAGAAGGATAAGATGAATTATAATCAATATAAATATATATATATATATATATATATATATATATATATATATACACCTTAGTTACTATCTAGTAGTTACATGAAATAATATTCATTAGGGCATTAAAGTGAGTCATATTTCTTCTCCATGGGCTGCAGCCCAAGCTTCATCATTGAAGCATTAAATCAGCCATATTCCCTTCTAATCCTAACCCTTGGCTGATTAAGTAACTTATCTTAACAATCTGAAAACTTGAAATCCATTAATTTAACCAAAAGGAATCAGAATGCATGCAATGCTAGTGGGCAGAATTAACCACTTATGCTTTTGTTCGAAATCTGCCTCATTCCCTCTCTCCATGTGCGCCTAGGATAAGGAAAAAGCAAGCTGATTGCTTGTCCATGTATCTAAAACCAAGTCAGCCTCATACCTCCCTTGCAACCAATGAAAGAAAAGCAACTCAGTTACTCATCATTATCTCTCCATGTACGCCCAGCAAGAGAGAAAGCAATCTATATGCATGTCTTCCCATTGGACAAGAAGCAAACCATTATCTCTCTTTATCTTCCAACTCCTATTCGCATTGTAAAGCAGCAATAAGGCTGATCTCCTATATCTCCATTCAAAACTATGACTCAACCAATTAACTTCTCTTTCAAACCGTAAGACTCCTAAGCCAAGGACCACAACACACTTCAGCTTGTATGTTCATTCCTTCTCCACTCCTACACACACCTAGACCGAACACCAAAGAACCAAGATTGCATGATTCTTTCCTCTCATCTTCTTCCACTCAACTGTGAGACCACTAGGGGAGGAACCATTGCATAAGCTTCCACTTCCCTTCTCTTTCTCTATTCGGCCGAACAGCCACTAGCAAGAAGGTAAGGTGTTCATCCCTTCCTTGTTACTATACACTCCACTCGGTTTTGATGGAGCCATTTCTCTGTTTGCATGTAGCTAAAATACGAAATCTTGGAGCATAAGGAGGTGGAGGGTGTTGTTCATTCCTTGGCTGTTATCCCCCTGGCCGATTAGTGATTTTTGGGTACACACAAGGAGGTGAGTCTAACCTCAAGCTTTCCTATTCCACTATTCAGCCTTGCATGTGTATTTTAAGGGGGGTTAGCTTTTGTCACTTTTAACTCCTTTGCTTCTGCCCTTGTGACCGCTTGGACCTAGTGCTTACAAGCACAAAGAATTGATTTTTTGGAGCTTGAAATGTAGCCTCCATCGTTGGGGAAAATTTTTTGTTGGACTAGATTGTTGTACCTAGCCTTGCATGAATTAAACTTAGTTGGACAACATGCTTTAGGTCCCCCATAGCGCACCATAGGCTTAGAAGAAATGGTTATGTAACAAAAAAAAAATCCTGAGCATCTTTTTAATGATGAAAACCGAATCTGCATGTGTTGGAAGACCTTGGATTTTATTACTGCTAACAAGTTATTAAATTAATATGAAGTCAGAAATTGGGTTAGTATAAGGAGCTTGGTAAACTGATTAAAATACAAGAATTGGGAGGCATGGGAATTGATTATAAATTATAGGATAGCATGCACAAAATTCTGACTTGTTGTACACTTGCTTAGGTGCGCATAATTCCTAGAGTGTGGGCTGATTTTGGCGTTGTTTGGTAAATATTTGGACACACAAGGTAAGTGTTAGGTGGTTAAACCTTTTGTTACTATTAGTTTAGTTCATGAATTTTTGATTTGTTGCTTTCATGTCCCCATAAAATTCTGTTTGAAAAATATGTGTAAGTTGATCTTGGAAATGCCTTGTTAAACTTCTGTTTTGGAGACATGTTATGCTCGAATTTTTGGTGTCATAATTCAGGTGAACTATGGCTTTCTGATTCTGATTTTTAGTTATACTCATGAACATCATTAAATTGCATTTTTTCATATGTGTGTGAAGCAAAACATAGCATTTCATACATCCATTTACATGCAGTTTTGGAAATCAAAATATTTGATAAAACTAAGCATATGTTTGAGCACGCATCATGTAGGCATCCCTCAGGTACCAGAGAGAAGGAATCGTGGCTCAGTTCGCATAGGTCGCAGTTGGAATTCCCCTCTGTTAGGGCCAAATGGAATCTCCACCGTGTTAGCTAGTATGTGCTCCTTAGTGCTATGAACATACAGTATTCTGGCGTTATATACGCATTCTGATTAGTATTCTGGCGTTATATACGCACTTTGGTTATATTTTAGTATTTGTTCGAAATTTTTTGATGATGCAACTGTTTGGAAATTCTGTATCTAAACTAACACTGTTGCATTACTGGTTTTGCTATCACACTACTGAGATTTTTCTCACCCCTCTTGGGGCTCAATTTTTATAAAATTGCAGGAGGACAAAGAAGCATTTGATGACGTAGTTATTTTGGATATTTGCTGTTGAGTGCTGCTGTTTAAAATCATGTTGTTTGCTCGCTGTTTTATTGGCTGTTTGCTCAATCTTGACGTTATGTATTATTTTGGAAGTTGACAAATTAAATTTATTATTCTGTTTTGGAACATGTTGTAGTCTGATTGTTGTAATTGCTTAAGACCTATGTAATTCCGGCGTTTATTTTGTCAAAACGATTTCTACCCGTTTTAAATTCTGAATTTTGAAACTTATTTAGCGAGCACTTTGCGAGTTCTGTTTCTGGGGCTACAGACCTCCGATTGACATATAGTTTCTGATTATATAAACTTTGTGTCCAAAGTCTGAGAATTCGATCTTATATGATTTTTGCAAGACATGAAGGTTTTCTGGAAAAATAACAATTTCAACAAGCA
Organism: Gastrolobium bilobum; assembly: GCF_033153095.1. Classification (NCBI taxonomy): domain Eukaryota; kingdom Viridiplantae; phylum Streptophyta; class Magnoliopsida; order Fabales; family Fabaceae; genus Gastrolobium; species Gastrolobium bilobum. The sequence goes on from NW_026897370.1 coordinate 303,320, forward strand.
ATGTGTTTACCAAATTTTCCACTGTTTTCATGAACAACTAGATTTCAACACAAGGTTTTAATTTGTGACTTAACAATGCAGTTTCAGTGAGGGTTTAATTTGCCACTCTAATTCGCTTAGCAGACATCTCCCTTGGATGCATACAGGGAGGGTGTCGCAACTTCGTGGTGGGTTTGCCGAAGACTCAGGTTAGCTGCGACTCTATCTGGGTCATTGCGGAGAGACTGACGAAGTCTGCCCACATTCTTCTGGTAAAGGTGAGCTTCACTATAGAGCAGTTGGCCAAACTGTATGTTCGCGAAATCGTGAGGCTTCGCAGGGTGCTCGAGAGTATCATCAGTGATAGGGACCCGAAGTTCACATCTTGGTTCGGGTAGGCGCTGCACAAAGATTTTGGTACTCAGTTGAGATTGAGTACAACCTATCACCCTCAGACTGAGTGGACCATCCAGACATTGGAGGACATGTTGAGTGTAAGAACCCGCACCGTTAATTAAGGAAATTAATTAATTAATTATGTTAAATTAGGAAATGATTCCATAATTTACCCTTATAATTATTAAGAGGCTTTAATAATTATGATAAGTGATTAAGAATGCTGAAAGTCGTTTTTCGGAAGAAAAGTGCAGATACCGGTTCTGCTAGTTGGTATAAATGCGTACCGAAAAAGTATCCCGAAAAATTATAATAAGTGCATGATATTTCCTAGAATAATATATAGGACTTGTAAAACGAGTTTCAAGTTAAAATAATGAGAACTGGTGCCAGAAACTGGTACTGGCTATGAAAAGCGCGTACTGGAAAGGTGCTCCGAAAAATATAAGAAAAATATGATAACTCTTGTAAAATTGAGTAGGTTAAGAATCCTGAGTTTGGGATTAAAATGCTAAGCGTAGCAATTAAAGTTAATACTGTGTGTTTATTGGTTAATTGGCTATAAATACCCTAATGATTGGCACAAAACCCTAGAAACCAGATTTTTCCTACGTGGGTTTTGTGGAGGCTGACCAGAACCACTACCCTTGGCTTTCTTCTTCTTTTCTTGAGGTTCAAGGCCATTTCCTTCTTGATTCTTCACATTTTCTCTTGTAAACACTTGAGTGAGTGTCTTGTGAGTGTGAAGGGTGATCTTGGGGGAAGTGTTCAGCCACTGTGGTGAGTAGTTTGGAGGCTGACTTTGGTTGGTTGGTTGTGGGAGCTTTTGTGTTGGCACCTTGTGTTTCATGGAGCCTTTTTGTTGTCCAAAGGATCAACCTTTCACCTCATTTTCGTGCACCTTGAGGGACAACACCTTTGCATCTGTTTAGTGAGCTCCAAGAGCACCATTTTGCTGAGTTTGAGCTTTGGGTGAGTTGCTTAACCTTTGTTCTTGAGTTTTAATGCTTAAAGTTGATGTCTTGGCATGTTTAATAAGTTAAGCAAGTAAGTAATCTGAGTATGAACTTAAAACAGTGTGGTGTTCCACCTATACGGTAAGCCTGAGTATGTGGTACATACAAGATGGTGAGGCTGTGGGTGAGGTGCAAGCGGTGTTCCTTGTACTACATGTGGGTAATAGACGTATTCCTGCATTTCTCTGGCCAGTAGAATAGTATTGACACACATGGCATGAATATCTGTTGCACTGCATAGTTTTGGAACTGATATTGATATTACTGCTTTTAGAACTTATATTGCACATGTAAGTGAGCTTGGGGTGGAAGATCCTTGAGGACCCCTTTTCTTACTGAGATTTCTGGTTTAGAGATCTCACCCCACGTTTGAGGAATGCTTATTTCAGGTTCAGGTAATGCGGGGGTTGAGACCTCTAGTGGCAGGAGGCCAAAGCTTAGCTGATAGATGTTGCATGTTTATGTTGATATGTTGTTATGCTATGATTGGATGTCGATCCTGTTTACTGTCTTATGCTTTTAGCTTCATTTTATGGATTTATATGTTGAGACTTTGTTGGTTATGTTGTTGACTTGGTGAGCATGGGGATTGTCCATGCCACTTAGACTTGATTATGTTTTGTTTTATTTGGAGTTGTAATAATGTATCAGGATATTGTCCGGATTACGTGTTGTAATGTCGTGACTTAGATACTCATTTATATCTATATTTTGAGGTATTTCAGTTAGATGTCTTATTGCAATTTACATACAGGCGATATTTTATGAAATTGATTAAGTAATCAACTTGGCTAAGTATAATGACGTCATAATTGAAAAGAAAAAGATATTCCGCATTTTTAATTAGGCGCAGCTTAATACGATAGTATGATAACATTACCGGGTATGCACAGGGTGTTACATTGAGGGCTTGCACTTTGGAGCAGGGTTCAGCATGGGATAGGTACCTGCCATTGGTGGAATTTTCGTACAATAATAGTTTTCATGCTAGCCTAGGCATGGCACCCTACGAGGCGTTGTATGGTAGGAGGTGTCGGACTCCTACCTGCTGGACTGAGGTTGGAGATAAGGAGTTCTTTTGCTTGGACTTTGTCCAAGATTCTACCTAGAAGATCCAGTTGATCAGAGAAAAGCTGAAGCAGGCGCAGAATCGCCAGAAGAGTTACTACGATGTCAAGCATCGACCACTGGAGTTCAGTGAGGGTGAGCACGTGTTTGTGAGACTTTCACCTGTCACCAGTGTTGGTCGGGCACATGGAGTGAGGAAGCTGAGCCCGCGATTCTTTGGGTCATACCAGCTACTTGGTAGAGTAGGACCTGTTGTCTACCGGCTTGTCTTGCCTCCGAACTTGGCCAACACCCACGAAGTGTTTCACGTGTCTCAACTTCGCAAGTTTGTAGCGGATCCTTCGCACGTGATGCAACTGGATGTTGTGGAGGTTCGGGAGAACCTAAAGACTCCCGTCAGACCACTCAGGATTCTCGATCGAGGCGAGAAGCAGCTGAGGAGCAAGATCATTCCAATGGTCAAGGTGCAGTGGACGGGGAGAACTCCTGAGGAGTGCACTTGGGAGCGAGAGGACGAGCTTCTCCGACAGTATCACGACTTCTGAGACAGGTATATTCTGATTTTGAGGACAAAATTCTAAAAAGGTGGGGTGAATATAAGAACCCACGCCGTTAATTAAGGAAGTGAATTAATTAATTATGTGAAATTAGGAAATAATTCCATACTTGACCTTAATAATTATTATGAGGCTTAGATAATTATAGTAAGTGAGTAATAATGCTGAAAGTCATTTTTCTGACGAAAAGTGCAGATACCGGTTCTGCTACTCGGTATAAATGCGTACCGATGAAGTATCCCAGAATATTATAATAAGTGCATGAATATTCCTAGAATATTACATAGGACTTGTAAAACAAGTTTCACGTGAAAATAATGAGAATTGATGCCAGAACTGATACTGGCTATGGAAATGCGCGTACCGGAAATGTACTGCAAAAAATAAAATAAAAATATGTTAAATCTTATAAAAATGAGTAGCATCAGATTCCAAAGTTTGGGATTAAGATGCTAAGCGTAGCTATTAATGCTAATACTGTGCGTTTAGAACTTAAGAAGCTATATATAGCTAATGGCACATGATCCTAGGGTATTTTCCCTTTGTTTCTACGTGAGTTGGAGCTGCTAATCAGCCTCCTCCTCTTCCTTGCCTTCTTGCCTTTGAGAAAAGCCACAAAGTTGCCACCTTTCCTTGATTTTCTCTAGCTAATCCTTGGAAACACTTAGTGGAGTGTGTGGTGAGTGTGGAGGTCATTTTTCTGGGTTGTTTCATCTCTGTTTTGTTGAGTTGTGGGGATGAGTTCATAAGCTTTGTTGAGGGAGCCTTGTCATGACTTGGTGATGCTCTTAGAAGCCTTGTTGGTGTGAAAGAACCAAGCTTAATTGGTCCATTTTCGTTCACCTTGAAGTCAATACCCTAGGAGCTGAAGTGTGAGCTCCAAGAGCATTCTTTTATCTTTTTTGAGCTATTGGTAAGCTTCATCTACCTTGACCTTGTGTTTCCTTGGTTAAAAATGGAACCTTGATGCATGTAATGAACTAAAGTTAACAACTTGAGGTTGGGTAAGCTTAAACACACCTAGAAATGCATGTTTAGGCTTCTGTAATCGGTAAAAGTTGGACCTTTGGATTGATATCTCGCGAAAATGAGAATCTGAGATCTGTCGCGAAATATCCAGATATTGGGTTGGAAATATCCGGATATTGATATCCGGATATGGGGTTCTGAATATCCGGATATGCCCCTGACAAATATCTGAATATTTCGGGTTTTCGAAGAACAGTAGCTGCACTATTCATACAGAATGATTCTTGGGGTTTGTGAACCCTGGACTGGTTAAGTTGAGCTACTGTACTGATTAGTTAAGTCAGAATCTAAGTGTTTAAGGGCTCGTGGCTTTGTGAAAAGCCTTAAGACACAAAATGTAAAGGAAAGACATTGTCCTTGTGTCTTATACTTGTTGAGTATGATTTTGATATGATTGTTGGTCCAAAACAGATTGTGATTCTACTGTGTTTGGGCTTTGAGATTGGTTGCACTCTTGTCTTAGATTGTTAGCTTGCAAGGTAAGCTTTCGTGTCATCAGTTTAGCCATTGTTGGTTCCACCATGTCCCATGGGGGTATGGTTATATGCATGATGTTGTTTTCACGATATATTGATTTGTTGGAATGTTGTTGAGCTGTTATATGCGAGTGCCTTTATGATATGCATGTGGTGTTCCACCTATACGGTAAGCCTGAGTATGTGGTACATACAAGAGGGTGAGGCTGTGGGTGAGGTGCAAGCGATGTTCCTTGTACTAACTGTAGGTAATAGATGTATTCCTACAATTCTCTGGCCAGTAGAATAGTTAAAACACATATGGCATGAATATCTGTTGCACTGCATAGTTTTGGGACTTATACTGTTAAATGCTTTTGAACTTATATTTCTCGTGTAAGTGAGCTTGGGGTGGAAGATTCTTGAGGACCCCTTGTCTTACTGAGATTTCTTTTTAGAGATCTCACCCCATGTTTGGGGCACATATTTTAGGTTCAGGTAATGCGGGGGTTGAGACCTCTAGTGGCAGGAGGCCAGAGCTTAGCTGATTATATGTTGTTATGCTACTTATGTTGGATGCTGGATATTGACTGTTACCTCTTATGCTTTTAGCTTCATGATGTTATTGTTGAGACTGTTGTGGGGATTTGTTGCCTTATTTGGGGGAGCATGGGGATTGTCCATGCCACTTTGACTTGACTTTATGCTTAGTTGTTTCTAGTTGTAATTAATAATGTACCAGGATATTGTTCGGACTACGTGTTGTAGATCCGTGACTTAGATACTCACATCTATGTTATGAGGTATTTCAATTAGTTGTCTTTTGCAATTTACATACAGGCGATGTTTTATGAAATGAATGAAGTAATTCAACTTGGCTAATGATAATGACGTCATAATTGAAAAGAAAAATATATTCCGCATTTTTAAATTAAGTGTGGCTTAATACGATGATATGATAACAAACCAGATATATACGGGATGTTACACCAATGAATTTTGTCGTTCCTTCTCACTTCAAGAAGGATTTGATACATAATGACGCGAGGAGTTGTTTAGAGTCAAACTGAACTTACTATCTTGAGGGAACATTTTCAAGGTAGTAAGGAACGAATGACCAAACAGTTCAAATATTGTCTATTCTCTTCTTAACAATTCTTTGTAAAATAGTTTAAGGTATTATTTAGAGCTCTATCCTCGTGGGAACGATAATCTGGACACTAATAATTCCATTTATTACTTGATGAGTGCACTTGCGCGACTGGGTTGATATCAAGAGAACGAATGTGTTTTCTCTTGATGGACTAAGTAAAGGGAATGTCCTTAAAAGCACATAAGCACCCAACAAGTTTTTGACGCCGTTGCCGGGGATAGTTTGCACTAAATTCTGTCCTTAAAACTGTTTTATTTTATACTTTGTTAATATATCATTCTTTATTCTTTGATACTTACACTGTTGTTCATATTGTTTATGTTTTATGGTTTATGAGTGAGGAATCTGAAACTGACTCTAACTATCACACTGAGATACATGAGTTCTTCTTTGACCCTGAACCAGAACACACTTTTCACAGAAGAAGAAGAAATTTAAGGGAAAACCTTTTTGAACAAAACATGGCTGATCATAATAATAACAATGAAGAATTTCCTCTGTAAAAAGACTTCAGAGCACTGGCTGCTCCTTCCAGGAATAGACCAGAAAGAGGAGTAATCCTCCCTCCTGTTATAGCTCCTAACTTTGAGCTCAAGCCTATCATGTTTAATACGATCAGGGAGGCTGGAGTTTTCAATGGACTTCCTGGAGAAGATCCATACACTCTCCTTAACAATTTTCAAGATATTTGCGATAATTTTAGAACATAAGGTGTATCATAAGAGAGTATGAGAATGAGGCTGTTCCCTCATTCTTTAGGATCAAAAGCCAAAGCTTGGATGAAATCCCTCACCCCTGGATCTATACACTCGTGGGAAGAACTTTCTAATAAATTTATAGAAAGGTTCCTCCCTATGTCTTGTCAAGCTGATGTAAGAGCTGAAATCTCTAGCTTCAGAATGTTTTACGGAGAAAATCTCTATGAAGCATAGGAGAGATATAAGGACATTATCAGGAAATGGCCTAACCATGGGGTGGAAAAATGGGGAGTCTTACAGACTTTCTATAAAGGTATTGACCATACTTTTCAGCCACATTTAGATTTTGCTGAAGAAGGATATTTTTTCACAGGAACTCTTGAGTCCAGATATGAAATCATAGAGAGCACTGCAAAACGTTGCCTTCAGTGGCCACTGAAGAGGATCAATCCAGTCAAGAAACCAGGTATACTAGAACTGGATAAACAAACTGCCCTGGAAGCCTAACTGGCTGCACTAATGAATGAAGTAAAGAGTTTGAAAGCTGACATAAACCAGCCCAAAGCCAATGTCTTACAACTCACAGCCCTTGAAATTGAACCATGTTCAGCATGTGGTGACCAACATGACTCAACAGACTGTCCTTCCACAGCTCTGGTATGTTATGCTGAAAATTTTAGGAACATAAACTTCAATCAGGCCAGAGACAACCAATATGCAGGTCGCAGTAACAACCAAAATTCTGGAGGCACTATACAGAAGGATCAGAACAATAACCCTCAGTGGAGACCACCCATGAACCAGAGACCATACAACAACCAACAACAACAGTACCGGAAAGCAACATTAGAGGAAATGGAGCATATGGTCAACAAAGGAGACCAAACAATGCTCCCTTCCCTAGAGAGGAACAACACATCAATGCACTGGAAAATTATGTGAAAGAGTATGTCACTAGAAATGATGTAGTTTTTCGAAACATTGACTCCCATTTGGGGCAAATAGTTGCTAGCCTTAACACCAGAGTGCTAGGCAAACTGCCAAGAGACACTGAAGTCCCCTCGACATCTTCCCACTCCCTGTGTTATAGGAAACACTTACCAAGGCAAAGCCTTGTGTAACTTGGGAGCTAGCATCAATCTGATGCCCTCCTCAATTTTTAAACAACTTGCTACTGGACCAGCAAAAGCCACTACTGTAACACTGCAGATGGCTGATAGATCCATTGTCAAGCCTAAAGGAAAAATAGAAGGTCTGCTGAAGTGGAGCTATAGCAGCAACAACGGGGTCCGGTGGTTGGCTCTGAACTACCTCGTCATGGTCTCCCTCGAGGAGCCATGATATCTACACACAACTGCATAAGGTATGAGTTAGCTGCGCTCAATCAAGTGATGAAATATGCATTATCATGATACTCAAGAGACACTCAACAGGTAATTCTAACACTTAAGCAATAAATTAGAGAACGTCTCGGTGAAACTGCTCTGATACCATAAATGTAACACCCTGTAGTACTCCGATTGTTACCATCATGATATTATAGCATACACAGCGGAAGGTTTTATTGGATAATTAAAGAAACGTCTTGTAAAAATACGAATAAACTTTTTTTCAAAATATTTTTTGAAAATATTCCTAAAAACGTTCACGTAAGGTACTGCGAAAGCGTAAATCTAACACATTCAACTACTAATTAATACCATTAGCCAATATTAGTGGCCAGTGACTAACCGGATATGACAACAAGTGTCATTCCTACCAGAGTCTCACGGACAGCATAACGGCTGTTTAACGAATAACTAGGAGATAATAATCTCACACACAATCACACCTGATAAACACAGTTAAATAACAGACAGCTTACAAGTCCCATGATGGGACAAAAATTCGTTCCCATCTAAGCCCATTTTGATTGCAAAATACCACCTGTTCCCTCATCTGATAAGCAACTTTAGCACTAAAAGCACATGTTGAATATCTTTATGACAAAAACACAGTGGGGAATGGATGGTGACGTAATCTTTTGGAAAATATATAAAAAGGGAAACGGATTGGGAACATTTAATACACTTGCTTCACTCACTCAACCTCTCTGACGACTTTGCAGGAAACGTTGAAAAGAAGGTTCCATAAAGCATAAGCAGTGCAGCAATCAAGAACGAAGACACGTGTACATCAGGGAATAAAGGGTTCTCATTGGCTAAGAGGAAAGCAAGGCATGGGGATGATCAGAAGGAAAGACAAATCTCAATAATAACTGTCTCATCCAGCCACTTGCACCACTCAAAGCACTGTTCACACCGCCTCTTTCATGCAATCAAGAAAATAACTCCAAGGGAATTACCCACTTTGCCACTCACTCTTCAGCCTATAAATAGGACGTTCCAGCACGAAGAAAAGAATCGAATTTCTAAAGAAGAGATCACTTAGTTTATTTGTAGTTTTTCTTTTGTATAGTTTTAGCTGTAGTTAAGTGACAACACTTCTTCTTTATTCTGTATCACCCACTTGAGACTCCTCACGAGCAATAACCATATTCTCAACTTTCTATTTTGTTGTAACCTAAGTTGTTTCCATTTAAATATATGTGTTATTTCCCTCATTTCCACTCGTTATCTCTTAACTGAATCTCGGGTTTGGGATTTCAATCCAGAATAATTATGTTTAAAGTAGTAGCCATGGGCTAAACTATCTGTGGAACGAAAAAACTGCAAAGTTCTTAAAGACTTATTTTCAAAACTTTTGTACTGAGCTTTTGTATTTCTCTGGTTAAGTAAGCTATATTCATTGTGTATTATTGGGTGGTTTGCTGATGGTGGAAAATATAAGTTCTGATAGGGGACGTTCCTCTGTTCTTGCAGAACACAGATTCGTCCCTTAGTTCCAACCCAAGTGCACAAGTGCACACATCAAGTAATAAATGGAGTATTAATGCCCAAATTATCGTTCCCACGAGGATAGAGTGCTAATTATTGTTTTATCACTGTTTATAAAGAGTGAAAATGAGAAGAAAAGTTAGTAAATGAACTGTCAGGTTAAACGTTCCCTACTGTCTTGACAACGTTCCTCAGGAACAGTAGGTTCAATCTGATGGCAAACAGTTGCTCGCTGCGTTATGTATGTGATCCTTCCTGTTTAGAAGAAGGTGAGATAACAATCATTGGAGTTTTTATAAGTACTAAATAAAATAAAATAAAACTACTAAAACAGAAATAACTATAATCAAGAGACAACAGGGTGGTGGTTAAAACAGTTTAACAGAAGGAACAGATTCACTGCTTCACTCTTAAAGGGGTTGTTTTCTCTGCTCAAGAATTAGCACCTTTTGGCTTTGTCCTAATTTCTTTGCCTGCCAACTCTGATTCCTCAGCTCATGGTCTAGATGGCTCACAAGTTTCCATATTGCTATGGCTCCCTTGACTCCAACAGGTACTTAGTTCAGAACCTTAAAATGGACGAGTTGACCCCTTATTCCTAAGGTGACCAGTAGTGTTTTTGCCATGACATCTACCTTCCCCTAATAGCTAAGCTGTCTGAAATCCCTTCCTTATGGAAGTTCCTTTCTCATTATGTACCCAATTTCCATTGCGCACAATGAATATAGCTTACTTAGCCAAAGAAATACAAAAAGCTTCGGTCAAGAGTTTTGAAAACAGTTCTTTAAGAGTTTCACAATTTACCCGTTCCATAGATAGTTCAGCTCATGTCTGATAGTTTAAACATAATTATTCTCAACTGAGATCACATAGACCCGAGATTCAGTCAAGAGATAACGATTGGAAGGAGAGTGGCTTGAATGAGGGGATGAGACGGTATAGATGGAAGAAGAGTGGCAAGCTTGTAAATCCTTTGGAGCAAGTTGCTTGAATGAGGGGATGGGACGGTGGCAGCAAAGTATGGAAGCTGCGCAAATTGCTGGATGGAACAAGGTTTGGTGATGATTAGCCGTAGTTTGCAGGCCTTCCCATGTTTTGCTTCTGTTTTCAGCCAATGAGAACTCTTGATCCCCTGCTCTTCACGTTTCCAGCTGCTCAGTTGGTGCACCGCCTTACTTTTTAGAAGTCTTTAACTCTACGTTACCTGCAAAGTGTATAGAAGCATTAAATGAATGGAGCAGGTGCATTAAATGCGTCTCAGTCCGTTCCCCTTTTAATATAATTTAAAGGAATACGTTACCATTCGTTCTCCCATTGTATTTTATGTCCCATCAAACACCCCAAAACTAAACTGTTGGTTGTCCTCAAACAACTCAAAAATATTGTATTGGTCTGCCCAATTTAAAAGAATAGCATAACAGAAAGGAACTTGAGCCAGTGAGCAATCATGAACTTTTCAGAAAATGAACTACTCTTCATAGTAAACAGTAAGAGTATTCTGTCCCCAGATAAGAGAAAGTTGTTGATCTCTTGTCTCACTGTCACTCATGGGTTGGTGTTTGCTCTGTCCATTCCTGGATATGATTCTTCAGAACTTGCCTTTCTGCTGCGTTCCTATGAAGTACAGCTGTCTTCCGTTCCAAGGATTTCTTTGATGGGTAAGTGTATGGAACTGTGGAAGAAGTGGTGGCCTGATTTGTGGGATCAAGGAACGTTTAGCTTTTGTGCCTTTGAACTTGGACTTTTTTTATTTTGAGGGAACACCTTTTCTTGAACCCTTTTCCCCCTTTGGAGGAAGGTTTTCTGGTTTTTCTTGAATTCTTTTGAATGGTTGTTCCTCTTTTTCTTTGTTTTTCTTCTGTCCCTTTTTGGTTCATTGTTCAGTACGTTCCTTGTTCTTTCTGATTGACCAAATGGTGTATGATGGAGGTGAGGTGAGTGTGTGATTATGTTTTGATCCTTGACAGCAGAATTCATCTGTCTTCAGCAGTACTTACAGCTTCAAGGTAAGCTGAGAAGTTTCATTGTGGTTACACCTCAGGAACGCTCTCAGAAGTAGGTGTTTGGCATTTTTCCGTTCCTTACCAGTTTGAGTTCACACAGATCATCTTCTTTCAAAAATATGGGGATTAAATTACCTGCACTGTTTCTATTTTCAAGTACTCAGAGAAAGAACAAGCATGATTAGTCAGTGACTTTGTGTTTCATGTATGTTAGTTAATCCAAAAGAATTAGGCAGTCTTAATACCATAACTGAAATGCATGTATATACCAAACAGTTTGATCAAAAAAAAGTCTTTTTCATTGCAAAAAGATTAATTACAAGGTAACAGAAAGAAAAAGAAATTAAAACAGAACTGAAAACAAACTAAGCTAAGATAAATAGGAGGGTTTCTCCTTTTCATTGTGGAGGTCTCCTGTCCCAAGGGTTCCTCTTTGCAGCTTCAGCTTCCTTGGCTTCATCAATCTCCTCCTGTGTTAATGGTCTCCTCCTGAGCAGATCTTGCAATCTGCGAACTTCATTTACAGGGAGCCATTTCTCAGCATCCTTCAGTAGATCGCTGATGATTGCAACCAGGGAGTTGATGGTGGACCTCATCATTGTTATGCCATGGCGAATGTGGACAATCTCATTATTAACATCTATCAGTCTTATCTCCAGCTGATAAATTTTCTTCTCCAAGTATGTTCCAAAGGCCCTGAGGGCTTCCTTGGTTTCTTTCCTTTCTTCAGCATGCTTGAGGAAGAGCTTGTTCAGCAGGAGTTCAGCTCTGTGGTTATGCAGAGAGTTTGAGAGTATCAGGGAGTCAGATGCTCTTCTAATTTCTTCTTTGACAGCCTTGAGTGTGGATGCATAGGAGGCAGTGTTGGCTTCTTGGATGTTGGTCTTGATGATGCTGAGTTGTTGTTCTCTTTCTACCTTCTGCTGTTCCTGGAATTGGTTGAAGGATGAAAAGAGTTGGTTCAATCCGTCCTTTAGAGCTTTCAGCTCTTCATTGGTGCTTGTAATGTTAATCTGGGGAACGGATTGCCTTGCTGGCAACAGCTTTTCTATTTTCTTCCCCATCATCTCAAAAATCTCAGCAATCCCAATTTGTGATTTCTTTCTAGCTGGGAGAGGGATTGCTGTAGTATGGGAGGAAGACGGCTGCTGGTTTTGCTATTGGCTGCTGCCAGCAGTCAAAGGTGCTTCAGGTGCTTTCCCGGGCTCATCCTCTGGTGGTCTGGATGATGAGGGTATTGCTTCAATATGTTCCCCCATCAGTGGAGGAACTGCCATCCCTTCTTCCTCTGCCAGAGCTCTAGCTAGAGCTTCATCCCCAGTGGTGTCAGGACGATTGATGGGGTACAGGAGAGGGCCTCCCAGATTAATTTGCCTGGGGACGGATGGCTTCGCCTTCTTTTTAGGGGATTCCACAAGAATCCCCTTTCCTTTTTCATCTTTCTTTTGTGGTTGAGCTTCTTGCTCCACCACTGGTGTTTCTGCAGCAGGTGCTGCTTCTTTATCTTTCTGTCCCTCTCCTTGTTGTTGTCTAGGAGAGGGTTGTGGGGTGATTTGTTGTAGTGGAGAGTGAGCAGGTGGTGGGGATGGAATGTCAGAAAATGTAGAGTCTGAGCTGCTTGGGGACGTATCCTTTGCAGCTAGTTTTGGTGCTGACTTCCTTCCAATCTTCAGCCTTTTTGCCAAAGGCTCATTATCTTCACTCTCCTGGTCAGAGAGGGTGATAGGCTTTGTAGAGGATGCTCCCTCTGGCCTATTTCTATTGAGGACCCTCTTTATCCTCTGACTTGAACGTTCCCCTTTTCTTGGGGAGGTTTGGCAGGTGATTTCTTCTTGCCCTGCTTGCCATCAGTAGCAACAGGGGCATCCTTCTTCACCTTGGTAGGATAAGGGATGGTTCTTCTGGCCGGAACGTGGCTAGAGGAGGAGGATTTTGTAGGAGTGGTCTTGGTGGTCTCCTTTAGTGAGGCCACAGATGTTTCCTCCTCACTATCTCTGGTGGGGGAACGTCTGAGATTGGCAGGGATAGGTTGGGTGGTGTCAATGTAGGTGCTTTTAAGACCGTTCCAGGTCTTAGCATCAATGATAGATGCCACCTACGTGGTGTCATCTGGGTGTTCCTCTACACCAGCTCTCCTGCAGAGTTTGGTGATGAGGCAGGGAAGGAAGACCGTAGTCTTCCTTATGTCCCTCTGCAAGCTGTTGTAGATGAAGGTTTCTGCATCAAAACGGATGTGCTTGATGATGCAGTAAATTTGAACTTGAAGTCCCCAGCTAGCAGAGGCTTCATGAGAGGTGGGGGTGATGTTGGAGTTGGCAAACAGTGCCCAGAACCTGGCTATGTCTTTCATGCTCCCCTTGCAGAGGGACCCTTTGTAGTAGTTGGCATTGTCCAGGGCTACTGTCTGCTTCAGATCCTTCTGAAAAGTGTACACCTCCCTACTATCCAAATACTCCTGGTATGGACAGTTGGTGACAGATGGAAGGTGGAGTACTTCCTGGACATCAGCGGGGGAAAATGATACTTATTTTCCCCTCAATGTGACCACATCAGGTGCCTTCTCTTCGGGTAGCCTCCTCGTCTGGTATAGGAATTCCCCCACCCAGTTCAAGTTTAACTCACGGTCATCAGTGACGAAAAGCAACCACCGAAGTTTGTCCAGTGAGGGATAAAAGGGTTCTGAGTTGAATGGAAGTAGTAGAACTTGAAGAAATCAGAGACCGAGTTTAAATAGACTGTGGGGGAGAAAATGAAAGGTTTTTGGGACGTGGAGGTTAATGAGAGGAGGTTGAAGAGGTAGTGGAATGGGGACGTTACAGAATGAGTGGTCAGCAGTAGGTGACCAGTTACTGATGGGATGAGTGTGAGAAGATGGAACGGTTTAGGTCAAGACGTGGGAGAAAGGGAAAAGGAAAGGGTGCAGTTGTCTTAATGGTATAGGAGACGGTTTCTTTTTCTGCGCGCGTTTCCAAGAATTGCAATGAAAGCAAATTGGATATGGTTGCGTATCTTTTTAAGTGACTCAGCAGGGACAGGTGTCCCAGTCACTCTTATCTCCTAACCCAGGGAACGTTCCCTTTGTCTTTTCCTAACTAATAAATAAATAACTAACTGAAATAAATAATAAGAAGATATGCAATAGTGAGTACTAAGTAAGGAAAATGGGACGTATTAACCTATCACTTATTATTTAATAAATCTAAATGAACATATAACAAAACATATAATTATATATATATATATATATATATATATATATATATATATATATATATATTATTTTGGGATTGTGTGGTCAGGGACCACCCCAAAACTACGTTCCTGGAACGGAACGTACTTTATTTGGACTTTTTAGAGAGAAACATCAGACGTTCCCTCTTTTTTGAGAGCTATGTGGTTATGGATAACCACCCCAATACTTTTCTCTTTGTCAGAGAGCAAATGTATCTACTGGGTTGCCTCCCAGTCAGCGCTTAGTTTAATGTCTTTAGCTAGACATGGTACTTACCTCTCAAGGGGTTTCAGAATTGGTTGAGGGGACCTTAGTGTCTCCTGGTAGTGATCCTGGTGTTCTGGTTTGAAGGTTGGCAGCAATCTGTCCCAGATGGGACTCAATGTTCCTGACCACTGCATCATTCCTGGTGACATATTCCTTGACATAATTTTCCAGGGTGTTGATGCGTTGGTCATCTCTATGGAACGGAATGTAGTTGTTTCTTCTTTGTTCAGACGTTCCACTGCTGCTACCTTGCTGATACTGCTGCTGATTGTTGTTGAATGGTCTCTGGTTAATGGGTGGCCTCCATTGGGTGTTGTGGTTCTGATCCTTAATGATAGTTCCTCCAGGGCTTGAATGTGTATTTCGTCATGCTTGTTGATTGTCTCTGGTGAAGTTCCTATTGCCAAAATTTTCTGCATAACACACCAATGCAGTGGATGGGCAGTCTGTTGAGTCTTGAAGGTCACCACAGGCTGAGCATAGTTCTGTTTCAGTTGCTGTGAGTTGTAAGACTTCCATCCTTGGTGCTTCTTGGTTGGCTTTTAGGTTCTTCACTTCATTCATGAGTGATGCCTGCTGGGCTTCCATGGCAGTTTGTTTATCTAGTTCTAGCATGCCTGGCTTCCTCACTGGGTTCACTCTGTCTATTGGCCATTGGAGACATCTTTCAGCAGTCCCTTCTATGATTTCATATCTTGATTCAAGTGTTCCTGTAAAAAAATATCCTCCTGCAGCAAAATCAAAGTGAGACCGAGAAGTATGATCAAGTCCTTTATAGAAAGATTGTAACACTCCCCAACTCTCTACCCCATGGTTTGGACATTTTCTTATGATGTCCTTGTATCTCTCCCATGCTTCATAGAGATTTTCTCCATAAAACATTTTGAAGTTAGAGATTTCTGCTCTAACATCAGCTTGTCGAGACATTGGGAGAAACCTCTCTATGAACTTGTTAGAGAGTTCTTCCCATGTGTGGATTGATCCAGGGGTGAGAGTTTTCATCCATATTTTTGCTTTTAAGCCTAAGGAGTGAGGGAACAACCTCATTCTCATGCTCTCTTCTGTTACACCCTCAGCTTTAAAATTGTCACAAATATCTTGGAATGTGGTGAGGTGTGTGTAAGGATCTTCTGCAGGGAGTCCATTGGAGACCCCTGCTTCCCTAATCATGTGAAACATGATAGGTTTTAGTTCAAAATTTGGTGCTACAGGGGGAAGGATTACTCCCCTATCTGATCTGTTCCTAAAAGGAGCAGCCAAAGTTCTGAAGTTCTGTTCAGGGGAAACCTCTTCATTGTTATTATTGTGATCAGCCATGTTTTCAGGAAATCTTTCCCTGAGGTTCCTTCTTCTCCTATGGAGTGTGCGTTCTGGCTCAGGATCAAATAGAAACTCAGGTACTTCAATGGAGTGGTTAGAGTCTGTTTCAAACTCTTCACTCATAAACCAATAACACAGGGTATATATATATATGCACAGCAGATTCAGTGCTAAAGAGAAAAAAATATAAAAGTAAAGTCAGATATACAGTATATGTGTTAGAAAACAATGATAAGAACAACAGTTAG